>NW_028163756.1:7500-63936 GCF_964263955.1 Coregonus lavaretus | reverse complement strand
ATTGTAAGCCATTGGGTTATTATTGGTGATTCCCCTTGCCCCTCTATTGTGAGCCATTGGGTTATTATTGGTGATTATTCACCTTGCCCCTCTATTGTGAGCCATTGGGTTATTATTGGTGATTCACCTTGCCCCTCTATTGTAAGCCATTGGGTTATTATTGGTGATTCACCTTGCCCCTCTATTGTGAGCCATTGGGTTATTATTGGTGATTATTCACCTTGCCCCTCTATTGTAAGCCATTGGGTTATTATTGGTGATTCCCCTTGCCCCTCTATTGTAAGCCATTGGGTTATTATTGGTGATTCACCTTGCCCCTCTATTGTGAGCCATTGGGTTATTATTGGTGATTATTCACCTTGCCCCTCTATTGTGAGCCATTGGGTTATTATTGGTGATTCACCTTGCCCCTCTATTGTGAGCCATTGGGTTATTATTGGTGATTCACCTTGCCCCTCTATTGTGAGCCATTGGGTTATTATTGGTGATTATTCCCCTTGCCCCTCTATTGTAAGCCATTGGGTTATTATTGGTGATTCACCTTGCCCCTCTATTGTGAGCCATTGGGTTATTATTGGTGATTATTCACCTTGCCCCTCTATTGTAAGCCATTGGGTTTTTATTGGTGATTATTCACCTTACCCCTCTATTGTAAGCCATTGGGTTATTATTGGTGATTCACCTTGCCCCTCTATTGTAAGCCATTGGGTTATTATTGGTGATTCACCTTGCCCCTCTATTGTAAGCCATTGGGTTATTATTGGTGATTCACCTTGCCCCTCTATTGTAAGCCATTGGGTTATTATTGGTGATTCACCTTGCCCCTCTATTGTAAGCCATTGGGTTATTATTGGTGATTCCCCTTGCCCCTCTATTGTAAGCCATTGGGTTATTATTGGTGATTCACCTTGCCCCTCTATTGTAAGCCATTGGGTTATTATTGGTGATTCACCTTGCCCCTCTATTGTAAGCCATTGGGTTATTATTGGTGATTCCCCTTGCCCCTCTATTGTGAGCCATTGGGTTATTATTGGTGATTATTCACCTTGCCCCTCTATTGTGAGCCATTGGGTTATTATTGGTGATTCCCCTTGCCCCTCTATTGTGAGCCATTGGGTTATTATTGGTGATTCCCCTTGCCCCTTTATTGTAAGCCATTGGGTTATTATTGGTGATTCACCTTGCCCCTCTATTTTAAGCCATTGGGTTATTATTGGTGATTCACCTTGCCCCTCTATTGTAAGCCATTGGGTTATTATTGGTGATTCCGCTTGCCCCTCTATTGTAAGCCATTGGGTTATTATTGGTGATTATTCACCTTGCCACTCTATTGTAAGCCATTGGGTTATTATTGGTGATTATTCACCTTGCCCCTCTATTGTAAGCCATTGGGTTATTATTGGTGATTCACCTTGCCCCTCTATTGTAAGCCATTGGGTTATTATTGGTGATTCCCCTTGCCCCTCTATTGTAAGCCATTGGGTTATTATTGGTGATTCCCCTTGCCCCTCTATTGTAAGCCATTGGGTTATTATTGGTGATTATTCACCTTGCCCCTCTATTGTAAGCCATTGGGTTATGTCACGATCGTCTGAAGGAGGAGACCAATGCGCAGCGTTGCGAGTGAACATGATGACTTTATTAATCAAAGCAACCACGAAAAAACAACAAAAGACGATACGTGAAGTTCTATACTGAATACGACAAACAGCAACAAAGAAACAATAACCCACAACACAAAGGAGAAAACACACAGAATATATATGGCTCCCAATCAGAGATAACGAGCCGACAGCTGACACTCGTTACCTCCGATTGGGAGTCATCGACCAATCACCACCTGACACAAACAAAATGAAACTCACCCATCCCCAACACCACCAAATGAAATACACCCAAACACATGAAAATGAACAACCCTGGCTCAATTATAAACGTCCATAGAGCCAGAGTGTCACAGTACCCCCCCCTAAAGGTGCGAACTCCGGGCGCACCAACATCAGGACTAGGGGAGGGTCTGGGTGGGCGTCTGTCCATGGTGGCGGCTCTGGCCCCGGTCGTGATCCCCACCCCACCACAGTCACAACCTGCTTCGGTAGCCTCCTCCCAATGACCACCCTCCACCTAACCCCACCTGGACTAAGGGGCAACCCCGGACTAAGGGGCAGCCTCGGCCTAAGGGCCAGCACCGGGATAAGGGGCAGCACCGGGATAAGGGGCAGCACCGGGACAAGGGGCAGCACCGGACTACGGGGCAGTACCGGACTAAAGGGCAGTACAGGACTAAGGGGCAGCACCGGGCTAAGGGGCAGCACCGGACTACGGGGCAGCACCGGGCTAAGGGGCGGCACCGGACTCAGGGGCAGCACCGGACTAAGGGGCAGCACCGGGCTAAAGGGCAGCACCGAACTAAGGGGCAGCACCGGACTAAGGGGCAGCACCGGGCTAAGGGGCAGCACCTGACTAGATGGAGGATCCTGGCTGGCTGGCTCTGGCGGATCCTGGCGGGACGGCTCTGGCGGATCCTGGCGGGACGGCTCTGGCGGATCCAGGCTGGACGGCTCTGGCGGATCCTGGCGGGACGGCTCTGGCGGATCCTGGCTGGACGGCTCTGGCGGATCCTGGCTGGACGGCTCTGGCGGATCCTGGCTGGCCGGCTCTGGCGGATCCTGGCTGGCTGACGGATCTGGCTGCTCATGGCTGGCTGACGGATCTGGCTGCTCATGGCTGGCTGACGGATCTGGCTGCTCATGGCTGGCTGACGGATCTGGCTGCTCATGGCTGGCTGACGGATCTGGCTGCTCATGGCTGGCTGACGGATCTGGCTGCTCATGGCTGGCTGACGGATCTGGCTGCTCATGGCTGGCTGACGGATCTGGCTGCTCATGGCTGGCTGACGGATCTGGCTGCTCATGGCTGGCTGACGGATCTGGCTGCTCATGGCTGGCTGACGGATCTGGCTGCTCATGGCTGGCTGACGGATCTGGCTGCTCATGGCTGGCTGACGGGTCTGGCTGCTCATGGCTGGCTGACGGATCTGGCTGCTCATGGCTGGCTGACGGATCTGGCTGCTCATGGCTGGCTGACGGATCTGGCTGCTCATGGCTGGCTGACGGATCTGGCTGCTCATGGCTGGCTGACGGATCTGGCTGCTCATGGCTGGCTGACGGATCTGGCTGCTCATGGCTGGCTGACGGATCTGGCTGCTCATGGCTGGCTGACGGATCTGGCTGCTCATGGCTGGCTGACGGGTCTGGCTGCTCATGGCTGGCTGACGGATCTGGCTGCTCATGGCTGGCTGACGGATCTGGCTGCCCATGGCTGGCTGACGGATCTGGCTGCTCATGGCTGGCTGACGGGTCTGGCTGCTCATGGCTGGCTGACGGATCTGGCTGCTCATGGCTGGCTGACGGGTCTGGCTGCTCATGGCTGGCTGACGGATCTGGCTGCTCATGGCTGGCTGATGGTGCTGGCTGGGAGACTGGCGGTGGAGGCGGACCCCAGCCTCGGATAGCAGTCATCACCTCCAGCAGGGCGGCTCCCATCTGCAGGAGCTGCTCTTTCTGGTCCCGAACCCGAGCTTCCAGTCTAGTATGGGCTGCGTCGGCTCCTGCTGATTCCATAGCAGGTGTATGATTCTGTCTGGCGGAAGACTCTAGCGGCTCCTGTCTGGCGGAAGGCTCTGAAGGCTCATGGCAGACGGGCGGCTTATGCAGCGCTTGGCAGACGGGCAGTTCAGACGCCCTAGGGCAGACGGCAGACTCTGGCCGGCTGGCGACGCACATCGTGGACCTGGTGCGTGGAGTAGGAACAGGCCGGTCCATACCGGGAACACACACCAATGGCCTTAACTGCGGATCAGGAACGGGCCGGACCGGACTGGTAACACACTTCAGTCTCTCATGCCGTGCCACAACAACTTCCCTCCTTCCACTCGCCAATGGCTCCCGTACTCCGTTAGCCTTCACTCCTTTTCTCCCTGTGGCAGCCTCCTGCTGCCCAGCTGCCCAAGCCATGTGCCCCCCCCAAAAAATTTCTTGGGGTTGCCTCTCTTCCACGGGCTTCCAGCCTCGCCTTCGCGCTGCCTCCTCGTACCACCTCCTCTCGGCTTTGGCTGCCTCCAGCTCTTCACGAGGGAGGCGATATTCTCCCGGTTGTGCCCAAGGATCCTTTCCGTCCAATAACTCTTCCCATGTCCAGACCTTAGGAGGCGTCCATAACTCCTGTGTAGGTAGGTCCTGTTGCCGCTTGTTACGCTGCTTGGTCCTTTTGTGGTGGGTTATTCTGTCACGATCGTCTGAAGGATTGGACCAATGCGCAGCGTTGCGAGTGAACATGATGACTTTATTAATCAAAGCAACCACGAAAAAACAACAAAAGACGATACGTGAAGTTCTATACTGAATACGACAAACAGCAACAAAGAAACAATAACCCACAACACAAAGGAGAAAACACACAGAATATATATGGCTCCCAATCAGAGATAACGAGCCGACAGCTGACACTCGTTACCTCCGATTGGGAGTCATCGACCAATCACCACCTGACACAAACAAAATGAAACTCACCCATCCCCAACACCACCAAATGAAATACACCCAAACACATGAAAATGAACAACCCTGGCTCAATTATAAACGTCCATAGAGCCAGAGTGTCACAGGTTATTATTGGTGATTCACCTTGCCCCTCTATTGTAAGCCATTGGGTTATTATTGGTGATTCACCTTGCCCCTCTATTGTAAGCCATTGGGTTTTTATTGGTGATTATTCACCTTGCCCCTCTATTGTAAGCCATTGGGTTATTATTGGTGATTATTCACCTTGCCCCTCTATTGTAAGCCATTGGGTTATTATTGGTGATTCACCTTGCCCCTCTATTGTGAGCCATTGGGTTATTATTGGTGATTCACCTTGTCCCTCTATTGTAAGCCATTGGGTTATTATTGGTGATTCACCTTGCCCCTCTATTGTAAGCCATTGGGTTATTATTGGTGATTCACCTTGCCCCTCTATTGTAAGCCATTGGGTTATTATTGGTGATTCACCTTGCCCCTCTATTGTAAGCCATTGGGTTATTATTGGTGATTCCCCTTGCCCCTCTATTGTGAGCCATTGGGTTATTATTGGTGATTATTCACCTTGCCCCTCTATTGTGAGCCATTGGGTTATTATTGGTGATTCCCCTTGCCCCTCTATTGTGAGCCATTGGGTTATTATTGGTGATTCCCCTTGCCCCTTTATTGTAAGCCATTGGGTTATTATTGGTGATTCACCTTGCCCCTCTATTTTAAGCCATTGGGTTATTATTGGTGATTCACCTTGCCCCTCTATTGTAAGCCATTGGGTTATTATTGGTGATTCCCCTTGCCCCTCTATTGTAAGCCATTGGGTTATTATTGGTGATTATTCACCTTGCCACTCTATTGTAAGCCATTGGGTTATTATTGGTGATTATTCACCTTGCCCCTCTATTGTAAGCCATTGGGTTATTATTGGTGATTCACCTTGCCCCTCTATTGTAAGCCATTGGGTTATTATTGGTGATTCCCCTTGCCCCTCTATTGTAAGCCATTGGGTTATTATTGGTGATTCCCCTTGCCCCTCTATTGTAAGCCATTGGGTTATTATTGGTGATTATTCACCTTGCCCCTCTATTGTAAGCCATTGGGTTATTATTGGTGATTCACCTTGCCCCTCTATTGTAAGCCATTGGGTTATTATTGGTGATTCACCTTGCCCCTCTATTGTAAGCCATTGGGTTTTTATTGGTGATTATTCACCTTGCCCCTCTATTGTAAGCCATTGGGTTATTATTGGTGATTATTCACCTTGCCCCTCTATTGTAAGCCATTGGGTTATTATTGGTGATTCACCTTGCCCCTCTATTGTGAGCCATTGGGTTATTATTGGTGATTCACCTTGTCCCTCTATTGTAAGCCATTGGGTTATTATTGGTGATTCACCTTGCCCCTCTATTGTAAGCCATTGGGTTATTATTGGTGATTCACCTTGCCCCTCTATTGTAAGCCATTGGGTTATTATTGGTGATTCACCTTGCCCCTCTATTGTAAGCCATTGGGTTATTATTGGTGATTCCCCTTGCCCCTCTATTGTGAGCCATTGGGTTATTATTGGTGATTATTCACCTTGCCCCTCTATTGTGAGCCATTGGGTTATTATTGGTGATTCACCTTGCCCCTCTATTGTAAGCCATTGGGTTATTATTGGTGATTCACCTTGCCCCTCTATTGTGAGCCATTGGGTTATTATTGGTGATTATTCACCTTGCCCCTCTATTGTAAGCCATTGGGTTATTATTGGTGATTCCCCTTGCCCCTCTATTGTAAGCCATTGGGTTATTATTGGTGATTCACCTTGCCCCTCTATTGTGAGCCATTGGGTTATTATTGGTGATTATTCACCTTGCACCTCTATTGTGAGCCATTGGGTTATTATTGGTGATTCACCTTGCCCCTCTATTGTGAGCCATTGGGTTATTATTGGTGATTCACCTTGCCCCTCTATTGTAAGCCATTGGGTTATTATTGGTGATTCACCTTGCCCCTCTATTGTGAGCCATTGGGTTATTATTGGTGATTATTCACCTTGCCCCTCTATTGTAAGCCATTGGGTTTTTATTGGTGATTATTCACCTTGCCCCTCTATTGTAAGCCATTGGGTTATTATTGGTGATTCACCTTGCCCCTCTATTGTAAGCCATTGGGTTATTATTGGTGATTCACCTTGCCCCTCTATTGTAAGCCATTGGGTTATTATTGGTGATTCACCTTGCCCCTCTATTGTAAGCCATTGGGTTATTATTGGTGATTCCCCTTGCCCCTCTATTGTAAGCCATTGGGTTATTATTGGTGATTCACCTTGCCCCTCTATTGTAAGCCATTGGGTTATTATTGGTGATTCACCTTGCCCCTCTATTGTGAGCCATTGGGTTATTATTGGTGATTATTCACCTTGCCCCTCTATTGTAAGCCATTGGGTTTTTATTGGTGATTATTCACCTTGCCCCTCTATTGTAAGCCATTGGGTTATTATTGGTGATTCACCTTGCCCCTCTATTGTAAGCCATTGGGTTATTATTGGTGATTCACCTTGCCCCTCTATTGTGAGCCATTGGGTTATTATTGGTGATTCTCCTTGCCCCTCTATTGTAAGCCATTGGGTTATTATTGGTGATTCCCCTTGCCCCTCTATTGTGAGCCATTGGGTTATTATTGGTGATTCCCCTTGCCCCTCTATTGTAAGCCATTGGGTTATTATTGGTGATTATTCCCCTTGCCCCTCTATTGTAAGCCATTGGGTTATTATTGGTGATTCCCCTTGCCCCTCTATTGTAAGCCATTGGGTTATTATTGGTGATTCACCTTGCCCCTCTATTGTAAGCCATTGGGTTATTATTGGTGATTATTCCCCTTGCCCCTCTATTGTAAGCCATTGGGTTATTATTGGTGATTCACCTTGCCCCTCTATTGTAAGCCATTGGGTTTTTATTGGTGATTATTCACCTTGCCCCTCTATTGTAAGCCATTGGGTTATTATTGGTGATTATTCACCTTGCCCCTCTATTGTAAGCCATTGGGTTATTATTGGTGATTCACCTTGCCCCTCTATTGTGAGCCATTGGGTTATTATTGGTGATTCACCTTGTCCCTCTATTGTAAGCCATTGGGTTATTATTGGTGATTCACCTTGCCCCTCTATTGTAAGCCATTGGGTTATTATTGGTGATTCACCTTGCCCCTCTATTGTAAGCCATTGGGTTATTATTGGTGATTCACCTTGCCCCTCTATTGTAAGCCATTGGGTTATTATTGGTGATTCCCCTTGCCCCTCTATTGTGAGCCATTGGGTTATTATTGGTGATTATTCACCTTGCCCCTCTATTGTGAGCCATTGGGTTATTATTGGTGATTCACCTTGCCCCTCTATTGTAAGCCATTGGGTTATTATTGGTGATTCACCTTGCCCCTCTATTGTGAGCCATTGGGTTATTATTGGTGATTATTCACCTTGCCCCTGTATTGTAAGCCATTGGGTTAATTATTTTTGATTCCCCTTGCCCCTCTATTGTAAGCCATTGGGTTATTATTGGTGATTCACCTTGCCCCTCTATTGTGAGCCATTGGGTTATTATTGGTGATTATTCACCTTGCACCTCTATTGTGAGCCATTGGGTTATTATTGGTGATTCACCTTGCCCCTCTATTGTGAGCCATTGGGTTATTATTGGTGATTCACCTTGCCCCTCTATTGTGAGCCATTGGGTTATTATTGGTGATTATTCCCCTTGCCCCTCTATTGTAAGCCATTGGGTTATTATTGGTGATTCACCTTGCCCCTCTATTGTGAGCCATTGGGTTATTATTGGTGATTATTCACCTTGCCCCTCTATTGTAAGCCATTGGGTTTTTATTGGTGATTATTCACCTTGCCCCTCTATTGTAAGCCATTGGGTTATTATTGGTGATTCACCTTGCCCCTCTATTGTAAGCCATTGGGTTATTATTGGTGATTCACCTTGCCCCTCTATTGTAAGCCATTGGGTTATTATTGGTGATTCACCTTGCCCCTCTATTGTAAGCCATTGGGTTATTATTGGTGATTCCCCTTGCCCCTCTATTGTAAGCCATTGGGTTATTATTGGTGATTCACCTTGCCCCTCTATTGTAAGCCATTGGGTTATTATTGGTGATTCACCTTGCCCCTCTATTGTGAGCCATTGGGTTATTATTGGTGATTATTCACCTTGCCCCTCTATTGTAAGCCATTGGGTTTTTATTGGTGATTATTCACCTTGCCCCTCTATTGTAAGCCATTGGGTTATTATTGGTGATTCACCTTGCCCCTCTATTGTAAGCCATTGGGTTATTATTGGTGATTCACCTTGCCCCTCTATTGTGAGCCATTGGGTTATTATTGGTGATTCTCCTTGCCCCTCTATTGTAAGCCATTGGGTTATTATTGGTGATTCCCCTTGCCCCTCTATTGTGAGCCATTGGGTTATTATTGGTGATTCCCCTTGCCCCTCTATTGTAAGCCATTGGGTTATTATTGGTGATTATTCCCCTTGCCCCTCTATTGTAAGCCATTGGGTTATTATTGGTGATTCCCCTTGCCCCTCTATTGTAAGCCATTGGGTTATTATTGGTGATTCACCTTGCCCCTCTATTGTAAGCCATTGGGTTATTATTGGTGATTATTCCCCTTGCCCCTCTATTGTAAGCCATTGGGTTATTATTGGTGATTCACCTTGCCCCTCTATTGTAAGCCATTGGGTTATTATTGGTGATTCACCTTGCCCCTCTATATTAAGCCATTGGGTTATTATTGGTGATTATTCCCCTTGCCCCTCTATTGTAAGCCATTGGGTTATTATTGGTGATTCACCTTGCCCCTCTATTGTAAGCCATTGGGTTATTATTGGTGATTCACCTTGCCCCTCTATATTAAGCCATTGGGTTATTATTGGTGATTCACCTTGCCCCTCTATTGTAAGCCATTGGGTTATTATTGGTGATTCACCTTGCCCCTCTATTGTAAGCCATTGGGTTATTATTGGTGATTCACCTTGCCACTCTATTGTAAGCCATTGGGTTATTATTGGTGATTCACCTTGCCCCTCTATTGTAAGCCATTGGGTTATTATTGGTGATTCACCTTGCCCCTCTATTGTAAGCCATTGGGTTATTATTGGTGATTATTCACCTTGCCCCTCTATTGTAAGCCATTGGGTTATTATTGGTGATTCACCTTGCCCCTCTATTGTAAGCCATTGGGTTATTATTGGTGATTCCCCTTGCCCCTCTATTGTAAGCCATTGGGTTATTATTGGTGATTCACCTTGCCCCTCTATTGTAAGCCATTGGGTTATTATTGGTGATTATTCACCTTGCCCCTCTATTGTAAGCCATTGGGTTATTATTGGTGATTCCCCTTGCCCCTCTATTGTAAGCCATTGGGTTATTATTGGTGATTATTCACTTTGCCCCTCTATTGTAAGCCATTGGGTTATTATTGGTGATTATTCACCTTGCCCCTCTATTGTAAGCCATTGGGTTATTATTGGTGATTCACCTTGCCCCTCTATTGTAAGCCATTGGGTTATTATTGGTGATTCACCTTGCCCCTCTATTGTAAGCCATTGGGTTATTATTGGTGATTATTCACCTTGCCCCTCTATTGTAAGCCATTGGGTTATTATTGGTGATTCACCTTGCCCCTCTATTGTAAGCCATTGGGTTATTATTGGTGATTCCCCTTGCCCCTCTATTGTAAGCCATTGGGTTATTATTGGTGATTCACCTTGCCCCTCTATTGTAAGCTATTGGGTTATTATTGGTGATTCCCCTTGCCCCTCTATTGTAAGCCATTGGGTTATTATTGGTGATTATTCACCTTGCCCCTCTATTGTAAGCCATTGGGTTATTATTGGTGATTCACCTTGCCCCTCTATTGTAAGCCATTGGGTTATTATTGGTGATTCACCTTGCCCCTCTATTGTAAGCCATTGGGTTATTATTGGTGATTCACCTTGCCCCTCTATTGTAAGCCATTGGGTTATTATTGGTGATTATTCACCTTGCCCCTCTATTGTTAGCCATTGGGTTATTATTGGTGATTCACCTTGCCCCTCTATTGTAAGCCATTGGGTTATTATTGGTGATTCACCTTGCCCCTCTATTGTAAGCCATTGGGTTATTATTGGTGATTCCCCTTGCCCCTCTATTGTAAGCCATTGGGTTATTATTGGTGATTATTCACCTTGCCCCTCTATTGTAAGCCATTGGGTTATTATTGGTGATTATTCACCTTGCCCCTCTATTGTAAGCCATTGGGCTATTATTGGTGATTCACCTTGCCCCTCTATTGTAAGCCATTGGGTTATTATTGGTGATTCACCTTGCCCCTCTATTGTAAGCCATTGGGTTATTATTGGTGATTATTCACCTTGCCCCTCTATTGTAAGCCATTGGGTTATTATTGGTGATTCACCTTGCCCCTCTATTGTAAGCCATTGGGTTATTATTGGTGATTCCCCTTGCCCCTCTATTGTAAGCCATTGGGTTATTATTGGTGATTCACCTTGCCCCTCTATTGTAAGCTATTGGGTTATTATTGGTGATTCCCCTTGCCCCTCTATTGTAAGCCATTGGGTTATTATTGGTGATTATTCACCTTGCCCCTCTATTGTAAGCCATTGGGTTATTATTGGTGATTCACCTTGCCCCTCTATTGTAAGCCATTGGGTTTTTATTGGTGATTATTCACCTTGCCCCTCTATTGTAAGCCATTGGGTTATTATTGGTGATTATTCACCTTGCCCCTCTATTGTAAGCCATTGGGTTATTATTGGTGATTCACCTTGCCCCTCTATTGTGAGCCATTGGGTTATTATTGGTGATTCACCTTGTCCCTCTATTGTAAGCCATTGGGTTATTATTGGTGATTCACCTTGCCCCTCTATTGTAAGCCATTGGGTTATTATTGGTGATTCACCTTGCCCCTCTATTGTAAGCCATTGGGTTATTATTGGTGATTCACCTTGCCCCTCTATTGTAAGCCATTGGGTTATTATTGGTGATTCCCCTTGCCCCTCTATTGTGAGCCATTGGGTTATTATTGGTGATTATTCACCTTGCCCCTCTATTGTGAGCCATTGGGTTATTATTGGTGATTCACCTTGCCCCTCTATTGTAAGCCATTGGGTTATTATTGGTGATTCACCTTGCCCCTCTATTGTGAGCCATTGGGTTATTATTGGTGATTATTCACCTTGCCCCTCTATTGTAAGCCATTGGGTTATTATTGGTGATTCCCCTTGCCCCTCTATTGTAAGCCATTGGGTTATTATTGGTGATTCACCTTGCCCCTCTATTGTGAGCCATTGGGTTATTATTGGTGATTATTCACCTTGCACCTCTATTGTGAGCCATTGGGTTATTATTGGTGATTCACCTTGCCCCTCTATTGTGAGCCATTGGGTTATTATTGGTGATTCACCTTGCCCCTCTATTGTGAGCCATTGGGTTATTATTGGTGATTATTCCCCTTGCCCCTCTATTGTAAGCCATTGGGTTATTATTGGTGATTCACCTTGCCCCTCTATTGTGAGCCATTGGGTTATTATTGGTGATTATTCACCTTGCCCCTCTATTGTAAGCCATTGGGTTTTTATTGGTGATTATTCACCTTGCCCCTCTATTGTAAGCCATTGGGTTATTATTGGTGATTCACCTTGCCCCTCTATTGTAAGCCATTGGGTTATTATTGGTGATTCACCTTGCCCCTCTATTGTAAGCCATTGGGTTATTATTGGTGATTCACCTTGCCCCTCTATTGTAAGCCATTGGGTTATTATTGGTGATTCCCCTTGCCCCTCTATTGTAAGCCATTGGGTTATTATTGGTGATTCACCTTGCCCCTCTATTGTAAGCCATTGGGTTATTATTGGTGATTCACCTTGCCCCTCTATTGTGAGCCATTGGGTTATTATTGGTGATTATTCACCTTGCCCCTCTATTGTAAGCCATTGGGTTTTTATTGGTGATTATTCACCTTGCCCCTCTATTGTAAGCCATTGGGTTATTATTGGTGATTCACCTTGCCCCTCTATTGTAAGCCATTGGGTTATTATTGGTGATTCACCTTGCCCCTCTATTGTGAGCCATTGGGTTATTATTGGTGATTCTCCTTGCCCCTCTATTGTAAGCCATTGGGTTATTATTGGTGATTCCCCTTGCCCCTCTATTGTGAGCCATTGGGTTATTATTGGTGATTCCCCTTGCCCCTCTATTGTAAGCCATTGGGTTATTATTGGTGATTATTCCCCTTGCCCCTCTATTGTAAGCCATTGGGTTATTATTGGTGATTCCCCTTGCCCCTCTATTGTAAGCCATTGGGTTATTATTGGTGATTCACCTTGCCCCTCTATTGTAAGCCATTGGGTTATTATTGGTGATTATTCCCCTTGCCCCTCTATTGTAAGCCATTGGGTTATTATTGGTGATTCACCTTGCCCCTCTATTGTAAGCCATTGGGTTATTATTGGTGATTCACCTTGCCCCTCTATATTAAGCCATTGGGTTATTATTGGTGATTATTCCCCTTGCCCCTCTATTGTAAGCCATTGGGTTATTATTGGTGATTCACCTTGCCCCTCTATTGTAAGCCATTGGGTTATTATTGGTGATTCACCTTGCCTCTCTATATTAAGCCATTGGGTTATTATTGGTGATTCACCTTGCCCCTCTATTGTAAGCCATTGGGTTATTATTGGTGATTCACCTTGCCCCTCTATTGTAAGCCATTGGGTTATTATTGGTGATTCACCTTGCCACTCTATTGTAAGCCATTGGGTTATTATTGGTGATTCACCTTGCCCCTCTATTGTAAGCCATTGGGTTATTATTGGTGATTCACCTTGCCCCTCTATTGTAAGCCATTGGGTTATTATTGGTGATTATTCACCTTGCCCCTCTATTGTAAGCCATTGGGTTATTATTGGTGATTCACCTTGCCCCTCTATTGTAAGCCATTGGGTTATTATTGGTGATTCCCCTTGCCCCTCTATTGTAAGCCATTGGGTTATTATTGGTGATTCACCTTGCCCCTCTATTGTAATCCATTGGGTTATTATTGGTGATTATTCACCTTGCCCCTCTATTGTAAGCCATTGGGTTATTATTGGTGATTCCCCTTGCCCCTCTATTGTAAGCCATTGGGTTATTATTGGTGATTATTCACTTTGCCCCTCTATTGTAAGCCATTGGGTTATTATTGGTGATTATTCACCTTGCCCCTCTATTGTAAGCCATTGGGTTATTATTGGTGATTCACCTTGCCCCTCTATTGTAAGCCATTGGGTTATTATTGGTGATTCACCTTGCCCCTCTATTGTAAGCCATTGGGTTATTATTGGTGATTATTCACCTTGCCCCTCTATTGTAAGCCATTGGGTTATTATTGGTGATTCACCTTGCCCCTCTATTGTAAGCCATTGGGTTATTATTGGTGATTCCCCTTGCCCCTCTATTGTAAGCCATTGGGTTATTATTGGTGATTCACCTTGCCCCTCTATTGTAAGCTATTGGGTTATTATTGGTGATTCCCCTTGCCCCTCTATTGTAAGCCATTGGGTTATTATTGGTGATTATTCACCTTGCCCCTCTATTGTAAGCCATTGGGTTATTATTGGTGATTCACCTTGCCCCTCTATTGTAAGCCATTGGGTTATTATTGGTGATTCACCTTGCCCCTCTATTGTAAGCCATTGGGTTATTATTGGTGATTCACCTTGCCCCTCTATTGTAAGCCATTGGGTTATTATTGGTGATTATTCACCTTGCCCCTCTATTGTTAGCCATTGGGTTATTATTGGTGATTCACCTTGCCCCTCTATTGTAAGCCATTGGGTTATTATTGGTGATTCACCTTGCCCCTCTATTGTAAGCCATTGGGTTATTATTGGTGATTCCCCTTGCCCCTCTATTGTAAGCCATTGGGTTATTATTGGTGATTATTCACCTTGCCCCTCTATTGTAAGCCATTGGGTTATTATTGGTGATTATTCACCTTGCCCCTCTATTGTAAGCCATTGGGCTATTATTGGTGATTCACCTTGCCCCTCTATTGTAAGCCATTGGGTTATTATTGGTGATTCACCTTGCCCCTCTATTGTAAGCCATTGGGTTATTATTGGTGATTATTCACCTTGCCCCTCTATTGTAAGCCATTGGGTTATTATTGGTGATTCACCTTGCCCCTCTATTGTAAGCCATTGGGTTATTATTGGTGATTCCCCTTGCCCCTCTATTGTAAGCCATTGGGTTATTATTGGTGATTCACCTTGCCCCTCTATTGTAAGCTATTGGGTTATTATTGGTGATTCCCCTTGCCCCTCTATTGTAAGCCATTGGGTTATTATTGGTGATTATTCACCTTGCCCCTCTATTGTAAGCCATTGGGTTATTATTGGTGATTCACCTTGCCCCTCTATTGTAAGCCATTGGGTTATTATTGGTGATTCACCTTGCCCCTCTATTGTAAGCCATTGGGTTATTATTGGTGATTCACCTTGCCCCTCTATTGTGAGCCATTGGGTTATTATTGGTGATTCACCTTGTCCCTCTATTGTAAGCCATTGGGTTATTATTGGTGATTCCCCTTGCCCCTCTATTGTAAGCCATTGGGTTATTATTGGTGATTCACCTTGCCCCTCTATTGTAAGCTATTGGGTTATTATTGGTGATTCCCCTTGCCCCTCTATTGTAAGCCATTGGGTTATTATTGGTGATTATTCACCTTGCCCCTCTATTGTAAGCCATTGGGTTATTATTGGTGATTCACCTTGCCCCTCTATTGTAAGCCATTGGGTTATTATTGGTGATTCACCTTGCCCCTCTATTGTAAGCCATTGGGTTATTATTGGTGATTATTCACTTTGCCCCTCTATTGTAAGCCATTGGGTTATTATTGGTGATTATTCACCTTGCCCCTCTATTGTAAGCCATTGGGTTATTATTGGTGATTCACCTTGCCCCTCTATTGTAAGCCATTGGGTTATTATTGGTGATTCACCTTGCCCCTCTATTGTAAGCCATTGGGTTATTATTGGTGATTATTCACCTTGCCCCTCTATTGTAAGCCATTGGGTTATTATTGGTGATTCACCTTGCCCCTCTATTGTAAGCCATTGGGTTATTATTGGTGATTCCCCTTGCCCCTCTATTGTAAGCCATTGGGTTATTATTGGTGATTCACCTTGCCCCTCTATTGTAAGCTATTGGGTTATTATTGGTGATTCCCCTTGCCCCTCTATTGTAAGCCATTGGGTTATTATTGGTGATTATTCACCTTGCCCCTCTATTGTAAGCCATTGGGTTATTATTGGTGATTCACCTTGCCCCTCTATTGTAAGCCATTGGGTTATTATTGGTGATTCACCTTGCCCCTCTATTGTAAGCCATTGGGTTATTATTGGTGATTCACCTTGCCCCTCTATTGTAAGCCATTGGGTTATTATTGGTGATTATTCACCTTGCCCCTCTATTGTTAGCCATTGGGTTATTATTGGTGATTCACCTTGCCCCTCTATTGTAAGCCATTGGGTTATTATTGGTGATTCACCTTGCCCCTCTATTGTAAGCCATTGGGTTATTATTGGTGATTCCCCTTGCCCCTCTATTGTAAGCCATTGGGTTATTATTGGTGATTATTCACCTTGCCCCTCTATTGTAAGCCATTGGGTTATTATTGGTGATTATTCACCTTGCCCCTCTATTGTAAGCCATTGGGCTATTATTGGTGATTCACCTTGCCCCTCTATTGTAAGCCATTGGGTTATTATTGGTGATTCACCTTGCCCCTCTATTGTAAGCCATTGGGTTATTATTGGTGATTATTCACCTTGCCCCTCTATTGTAAGCCATTGGGTTATTATTGGTGATTCACCTTGCCCCTCTATTGTAAGCCATTGGGTTATTATTGGTGATTCCCCTTGCCCCTCTATTGTAAGCCATTGGGTTATTATTGGTGATTCACCTTGCCCCTCTATTGTAAGCTATTGGGTTATTATTGGTGATTCCCCTTGCCCCTCTATTGTAAGCCATTGGGTTATTATTGGTGATTATTCACCTTGCCCCTCTATTGTAAGCCATTGGGTTATTATTGGTGATTCACCTTGCCCCTCTATTGTAAGCCATTGGGTTATTATTGGTGATTCACCTTGCCCCTCTATTGTAAGCCATTGGGTTATTATTGGTGATTCACCTTGCCCCTCTATTGTAAGCCATTGGGTTATTATTGGTGATTATTCACCTTGCCCCTCTATTGTTAGCCATTGGGTTATTATTGGTGATTCACCTTGCCCCTCTATTGTAAGCCATTGGGTTATTATTGGTGATTCACCTTGCCCCTCTATTGTAAGCCATTGGGTTATTATTGGTGATTCCCCTTGCCCCTCTATTGTAAGCCATTGGGTTATTATTGGTGATTATTCACCTTGCCCCTCTATTGTAAGCCATTGGGTTATTATTGGTGATTATTCACCTTGCCCCTCTATTGTTAGCCATTGGGCTATTATTGGTGATTCCCCTTGCCCCTCTATTGTAAGCCATTGGGTTATTATTGGTGATTCACCTTGCCCCTCTATTGTGAGCCATTGGGTTATTATTGGTGATTATTCACCTTGCCCCTCTATTGTAAGCCATTGGGTTATTATTGGTGATTCAACTTGCCCCTCTATTGTGAGCCATTGGGTTATTATTGGTGATTCACCTTGCCCCTCTATTGTGAGCCATTGGGTTATTATTGGTGATTATTCACCTTGCCCCTCTATTGTGAGCCATTGGGTTATTATTGGTGATTCCCCTTGCCCCTCTATTGTAAGCCATTGGGTTATTATTGGTGATTCACTTTGCCCCTCTATTGTAAGCCATTGGGTTATTATTGGTGATTCCCCTTGCCCCTCTATTGTAAGCCATTGGGTTATTATTGGTGATTATTCACCTTGCCCCTCTATTGTAAGCCATTGGGTTATTATTGGGGATTCACCTTGCCCCTCTATTGTAAGCCATTGGGTTATTATTGGTGATTATTCACCTTGCCACCCTATTGTAAGCCATTGGGTTATTATTGGTGATTCACCTTGCCCCTCTATTGTGAGCCATTGGGTTATTATTGGTGATTCACCTTGCCCCTCTATTGTAAGCCATTGGGTTATTATTGGTGATTCACCTTGCCCCTCTATTGTGAGCCATTGGGTTATTATTGGTGATTATTCACCTTGCCCCTCTATTGTAAGCCATTGGGTTATTATTGGTGATTCACCTTGCCCCTCTATTGTAAGCCATTGGTTTATTATTGGTGATTATTCACCTTGCCCCTCTATTGTAAGCAATTGGGTTATTATTGGTGATTCCCCTTGCCCCTCTATTGTAAGCCATTGGCTTATTATTGGTGATTCACCTTGCCCCTCTATTGTGAGCCATTGGGTTATTATTGGTGATTATTCACCTTGCCCCTCTATTGTAAGCCATTGGGTTATTATTGGTGATTCCCCTTGCCCCTCTATTGTAAGCCATTGGGTTATTATTGGTGATTCACCTTGCCCCTCTATTGTGAGCCATTGGGTTATTATTGGTGATTATTCACCTTGCCCCTCTATTGTGAGCCATTGGGTTATTATTGGTGATTATTCACCTTGCCCCTCTATTGTAAGCCATTGGGTTATTATTGGTGATTCACCTTGCCCCTCTATTGTGAGCCATTGGGTTATTATTGGTGATTATTCACCTTGCCCCTCTATTGTAAGCCATTGGGTTATTATTGGTGATTATTCACCTTGCCCCTCTATTGTAAGCCATTGGGTTATTATTGGTGATTCACCTTGCCCCTCTATTGTAAGCCATTGGGTTATTATTGGTGATTCACCTTGCCCCTCTATTGTAAGCCATTGGGTTATTATTGGTGATTCACCTTGCCCCTCTATTGTGAACCATTGGGTTATTATTGGTGATTCACCTTGCCCCTCAATTGTAAGCCATTGGGTTATTATTGGTGATTCACCTTGCCCCTCTATTGTAAGCCATTGGGTTATTATTGGTGATTATTCACCTTGCCCCTCTATTGTAAGCCATTGGGTTATTATTGGTGATTATTCACCTTGCCCCTCTATTGTAAGCCATTGGGTTATTATTGGTGATTATACACCTTGCCCCTCTATTGTAAGCCATTGGGTTATTATTGGTGATTACCCTTGCCCCTCTATTGTAAGCCATTGGGTTATTATTGGTGATTCACCTTGCCCCTCTATTGTGAGCCATTGGGTTATTATTGGTGATTATTCACCTTGCCCCTCTATTGTAAGCCATTGGGTTTTTATTGGTGATTATTCACCTTGCCCCTCTATTGTAAGCCATTGGGTTATTATTGGTGATTCACCTTGCCCCTCTATTGTAAGCCATTGGGTTATTATTGGTGATTATTCACCTTGCCCCTCTATTGTAAGCCATTGGGTTATTATTGGTGATTCACCTTGCCCCTCTATTGTAAGCCATTGGGTTATTATTGGTGATTCACCTTGCCCCTCTATTGTAAGCCATTGGGTTATTATTGGTGATTCCCCTTGCCCCTCTATTGTAAGCCATTGGGTTATTATTGGTGATTCCCCTTGCCCCTCTATTGTGAGCCATTGGGTTATTATTGGTGATTCCCCTTGCCCCTCTATTGTGAGCCATTGGGTTATTATTGGTGATTATTCACCTTGCCCCTCTATTGTAAGCCATTGGGTTATTATTGGTGATTCCCCTTGCCCCTCTATTGTAAGCCATTGGGTTATTATTGGTGATTCACCTTGCCCCTCTATTGTAAGCCATTGGGTTATTATTGGTGATTCCCCTTGCCCCTCTATTGTGAGCCATTGGGTTATTATTGGTGATTCCCCTTGCCCCTCTATTGTAAGCCATTGGGTTATTATTGGTGATTCACCTTGCCCCTCTATTGTAAGCCATTGGGTTATTATTGGTGATTCCCCTTGCCCCTCTATTGTAAGCCATTGGGTTATTATTGGTGATTATTCACCTTGCCCCTCTATTGTAAGCCATTGGGTTATTATTGGTGATTCCCCTTGCCCCTCTATTGTAAGCCATTGGGTTATTATTGGTGATTCACCTTGCCCCTCTATTGTAAGCCATTGGGTTATTATTGGTGATTCCCCTTGCCCCTCTATTGTAAGCCATTGGGTTATTATTGGTGATTCACCTTGCCCCTCTATTGTGAGCCATTGGGTTATTATTGGTGATTCCCCTTGCCCCTCTATTGTAAGCCATTGGGTTATTATTGGTGATTATTCACCTTGCCCCTCTATTGTAAGCCATTGGGTTATTATTGGTGATTCACCTTGCCCCTCTATTGTAAGCCATTGGGTTATTATTGGTGATTATTCACCTTGCCCCTCTATTGTAAGCCATTGGGTTATTATTGGTGATTCCCCTTGCCCCTCTATTGTAAGCCATTGGGTTATTATTTTTGATTATTCACCTTGCCCCTCTATTGTAAGCCATGGGGTTATTATTGGTGATTCACCTTGCCCCTCTATTGTAAGCCATTGGGTTATTATTGGTGATTCCCCTTGCCCCTCTATTGTAAGCCATTGGGTTATTATTGGTGATTCACCTTGCCCCTCTATTGTAAGCCATTGGGTTATTATTGGTGATTCACCTTGCCCCTCTATTGTGAGCCATTGGGTTATTATTGGTGATTCACCTGCCCCTCTATTGTGAGCCATTGGGTTATTATTGGTGATTATTCACCTTGCCCCTCTATTGTAAGCCATTGGGTTATTATTGGTGATTATTCACCTTGCCCCTCTATTGTGAGCCATTGGGTTATTATTGGTGATTCACCTTGCCCCTCTATTGTAAGCCATTGGGTTATTATTGGTGATTCACCTTGCCCCTCTATTGTGAGCCATTGGGTTATTATTGGTGATTCCCCTTGCCCCTCTATTGTAAGCCATTGGGTTATTATTGGTGATTCACCTTGCCCCTCTATTGTGAGCCATTGGGTTATTATTGGTGATTCACCTTGCCCCTCTATTGTGAGCCATTGGGTTATTATTGGTGATTATTCATCTTGCCCCTTTATTGTGAGCCATTGGGTTATTATTGGTGATTCCCCTTGCCCCTCTATTGTAAGCCATTGGGTTATTATTGGTGATTCACCTTGCCCCTCTATTGTAAGCCATTGGGTTATTATTGGTGATTCCTCTTGCCCCTCTATTGTAAGCCATTGGGTTATTATTGGTGATTATTCACCTTGCCCCTCTATTGTAAGCCATTGGGTTATTATTGGTGATTCACCTTGCCCCTCTATTGTAAGCCATTGGGTTATTATTGGTGATTATTCACCTTGCCCCTCTATTGTAAGCCATTGGGTTATTATTGGTGATTCCCCTTGCCCCTCTATTGTAAGCCATTGGGTTATTATTGGTGATTCACCTTGCCCCTCTATTGTGAGCCATTGGGTTATTATTGGTGATTATTCACCTTGCCCCTCTATTGTGAGCCATTGGGTTATTATTGGTGATTATTCACCTTGCCCCTCTATTGTAAGCCATTGGGTTATTATTGGTGATTATTCACCTTGCCCCTCTATTGTAAGCCATTGGGTTATTATTGGTGATTCACCTTGCCCCTCTATTGTGAGCCATTGGGTTATTATTGGTGATTATTCACCTTGCCCCTCTATTGTAAGCCATTGGGTTATTATTGGTGATTATTCACCTTGCCCCTCTATTGTAAGCCATTGGGTTATTATTGGTGATTCACCTTGCCCCTCTATTGTAAGCCATTGGGTTATTATTGGTGATTCACCTTGCCCCTCTATTGTAAGCCATTGGGTTATTATTGGTGATTCACCTTGCCCCTCTATTGTGAACCATTGGGTTATTATTGGTGATTCACCTTGCCCCTCAATTGTAAGCCATTGGGTTATTATTGGTGATTCACCTTGCCCCTCTATTGTAAGCCATTGGGTTATTATTGGTGATTATTCACCTTGCCCCTCTATTGTAAGCCATTGGGTTATTATTGGTGATTATTCACCTTGCCCCTCTATTGTAAGCCATTGGGTTATTATTGGTGATTATTCACCTTGCCCCTCTATTGTAAGCCATTGGGTTATTATTGGTGATTACCCTTGCCCCTCTATTGTAAGCCATTGGGTTATTATTGGTGATTCACCTTGCCCCTCTATTGTGAGCCATTGGGTTATTATTGGTGATTATTCACCTTGCCCCTCTATTGTAAGCCATTGGGTTTTTATTGGTGATTATTCACCTTGCCCCTCTATTGTAAGCCATTGGGTTATTATTGGTGATTCACCTTGCCCCTCTATTGTAAGCCATTGGGTTATTATTGGTGATTATTCACCTTGCCCCTCTATTGTAAGCCATTGGGTTATTATTGGTGATTCACCTTGCCCCTCTATTGTAAGCCATTGGGTTATTATTGGTGATTCACCTTGCCCCTCTATTGTAAGCCATTGGGTTATTATTGGTGATTCCCCTTGCCCCTCTATTGTAAGCCATTGGGTTATTATTGGTGATTCCCCTTGCCCCTCTATTGTGAGCCATTGGGTTATTATTGGTGATTCCCCATGCCCCTCTATTGTGAGTCATTGGGTTATTATTGGTGATTCACCTTGCCCCTCTATTGTAAGCCATTGGGTTATTATTGGTGATTCCCCTTGCCCCTCTATTGTGAGCCATTGGGTTATTATTGGTGATTCCCCTTGCCCCTCTATTGTAAGCCATTGGATTATTATTGGTGATTCACCTTGCCCCTCTATTGTAAGCCATTGGGTTATTATTGGTGATTCCCCTTGCCCCTCTATTGTAAGCCATTGGGTTATTATTGGTGATTATTCACCTTGCCCCTCTATTGTAAGCCATTGGGTTATTATTGGTGATTCCCCTTGCCCCTCTATTGTAAGCCATTGGGTTATTATTGGTGATTCACCTTGCCCCTCTATTGTAAGCCATTGGGTTATTATTGGTGATTCCCCTTGCCCCTCTATTGTAAGCCATTGGGTTATTATTGGTGATTCACCTTGCCCCTCTATTGTGAGCCATTGGGTTATTATTGGTGATTCCCCTTGCCCCTCTATTGTAAGCCATTGGGTTATTATTGGTGATTATTCACCTTGCCCCTCTATTGTAAGCCATTGGGTTATTATTGGTGATTCACCTTGCCCCTCTATTGTAAGCCATTGGGTTATTATTGGTGATTATTCACCTTGCCCCTCTATTGTAAGCCATTGGGTTATTATTGGTGATTCCCCTTGCCCCTCTATTGTAAGCCATTGGGTTATTATTTTTGATTATTCACCTTGCCCCTCTATTGTAAGCCATGGGGTTATTATTGGTGATTCACCTTGCCCCTCTATTGTAAGCCATTGGGTTATTATTGGTGATTCCCCTTGCCCCTCTATTGTAAGCCATTGGGTTATTATTGGTGATTCACCTTGCCCCTCTATTGTAAGCCATTGGGTTATTATTGGTGATTCACCTTGCCCCTCTATTGTGAGCCATTGGGTTATTATTGGTGATTCACCTGCCCCTCTATTGTGAGCCATTGGGTTATTATTGGTGATTATTCACCTTGCCCCTCTATTGTAAGCCATTGGGTTATTATTGGTGATTATTCACCTTGCCCCTCTATTGTGAGCCATTGGGTTATTATTGGTGATTCACCTTGCCCCTCTATTGTAAGCCATTGGGTTATTATTGGTGATTCACCTTGCCCCTCTATTGTGAGCCATTGGGTTATTATTGGTGATTCCCCTTGCCCCTCTATTGTAAGCCATTGGGTTATTATTGGTGATTCACCTTGCCCCTCTATTGTGAGCCATTGGGTTATTATTGGTGATTCACCTTGCCCCTCTATTGTGAGCCATTGGGTTATTATTGGTGATTATTCACCTTGCCCCTTTATTGTGAGCCATTGGGTTATTATTGGTGATTCCCCTTGCCCCTCTATTGTAAGCCATTGGGTTATTATTGGTGATTCACCTTGCCCCTCTATTGTAAGCCATTGGGTTATTATTGGTGATTCCTCTTGCCCCTCTATTGTAAGCCATTGGGTTATTATTGGTGATTATTCACCTTGCCCCTCTATTGTAAGCCATTGGGTTATTATTGGTGATTCACCTTGCCCCTCTATTGTAAGCCATTGGGTTATTATTGGTGATTATTCACCTTGCCCCTCTATTGTAAGCCATTGGGTTATTATTGGTGATTCCCCTTGCCCCTCTATTGTAAGCCATTGGGTTATTATTGGTGATTCACCTTGCCCCTCTATTGTGAGCCATTGGGTTATTATTGGTGATTCCCCTTGCCCCTCTATTGTAAGCCATTGGGTTATTATTGGTGATTCACCTTGCCCCTCTATTGTAAGCCATTGGGTTATTATTGGTGATTCCCCTTGCCCCTCTATTGTAAGCCATTGGGTTATTATTGGTGATTATTCACCTTGCCCCTCTATTGTAAGCCATTGGGTTATTATTGGTGATTCACCTTGCCCCTCTATTGTAAGCCATTGGGTTATTATTGGTGATTCCCCTTGCCCCTCTATTGTAAGCCATTGGGTTATTATTGGTGATTCACCTTGCCCCTCTATTGTGAGCCATTGGGTTATTATTGGTGATTCCCCTTGCCCCTCTATTGTAAGCCATTGGGTTATTATTGGTGATTATTCACCTTGCCCCTCTATTGTAAGCCATTGGGTTATTATTGGTGATTCACCTTGCCCCTCTATTGTAAGCCATTAGGTTATTATTGGTGATTATTCACCTTGCCCCTCTATTGTAAGCCATTGGGTTATTATTGGTGATTACCCTTGCCCCTCTATTGTAAGCCATTGGGTTATTATTGGTGATTATTCACCTTGCCCCTCTATTTTAAGCCATTGGGTTATTATTGGTGATTCACCTTGCCCCTCTATTGTAAGCCATTGGGTTATTATTGGTGATTCACCTTGCCCCTCTATTGTAAGCCATTGGGTTTTTATTGGTGATTCACCTTGCCCCTCTATTGTAAGCCATTGGGTTATTATTGGTGATTCACCTTGCCCCTCTATTGTGAGCCATTGGGTTATTATTGGTGATTCACCTTGCCCCTATATTGTAAGCCATTGGGTTTTTATTGGTGATTCAGCTTGCCCCTCTATTGTAAGCCATTGGGTTATTATTGGTGATTCCCCTTGCCCCTCTATTGTAAGCCATTGGGTTATTATTGGTGATTCCCCTTGCCCCTCTATTGTGAGCCATTGGGTTATTATTGGTGATTCACCTTGCCCCTCTATTGTAAGCCATTGGGTTATTATTGGTGATTCACCTTGCCCCTCTATTGTAAGCCATTGGGTTTTTATTGGTGATTCAGCTTGCCCCTCTATTGTAAGCCATTGGGTTATTATTGGTGATTCCCCTTGCCCCTCTATTGTAAGCCATTGGGTTATTATTGGTGATTCCCCTTGCCCCTCTATTGTGAGCCATTGGGTTATTATTGGTGATTCACCTTGCCCCTCTATTGTGAGCCATTGGGTTATTATTGGTGATTCCCCTTGCCCCTCTATTGTAAGCCATTGGGTTATTATTGGTGATTCACCTTGCCCCTCTATTGTAAGCCATTGGGTTATTATTGGTGATTCCCCTTGCCCCTCTATTGTAAGCCATTGGGTTATTATTGGTGATTATTCACCTTGCCCCTCTATTGTAAGCCATTGGGTTATTATTGGTGATTCACCTTGCCCCTCTATTGTAAGCCATTGGGTTATTATTGGTGATTCCCCTTGCCCCTCTATTGTAAGCCATTGTGTTATTATTGGTGATTCACCTTGCCCCTCTATTGTGAGCCATTGGGTTATTATTGGTGATTCCCCTTGCCCCTCTATTGTAAGCCATTGGGTTATTATTGGTGATTATTCACCTTGCCCCTCTATTGTAAGCCATTGGGTTATTATTGGTGATTCACCTTGCCCCTCTATTGTAAGCCATTAGGTTATTATTGGTGATTATTCACCTTGCCCCTCTATTGTAAGCCATTGGGTTATTATTGGTCATTCCCCTTGCCCCTCTATTGTAAGCCATTGGGTTATTATTGGTGATTATTCACCTTGCCCCTCTATTGTAAGCCATTGGGTTATTATTGGTGATTCCCCTTGCCCCTCTATTGTAAGCCATTGGGTTATTATTGGTGATTCACCTTGCCCCTCTATTGTAAGCCATTGGGTTATTATTGGTGATTCACCTTGCCCCTCTATTGTAAGCCATTGGGTTATTATTGGTGATTCACCTTGCCCCTCTATTGTAAGCCATTGGGTTATTATTGGTGATTCACCTTGCCCCTCTATTGTGAGCCATTGGGTTTTTATTGGTGATTATTCACCTTGCCCCTCTATTGTAAGCCATTGGGTTTTTATTGGTGATTCACCTTGCCCCTCTATTGTGAGCCATTGGGTTATTATTGGTGATTCACCTTGCCCCTCTATTGTGAGCCATTGGGTTATTATTGGTGATTATTCACCTTGCCCCTCTATTGTAAGCCATTGGGTTATTATTGGTGATTATTCACCTTGCCCCTCTATTGTAAGCCATTGGGTTATTATTGGTGATTCCCCTTGCCCCTCTATTGTGAGCCATTGGGTTATTATTGGTGATTCACCTTGCCCCTCTATTGTAAGCCATTGGGTTATTATTGGTGATTCACCTTGCCCCTCTATTGTAAGCCATTGGGTTTTTATTGGTGATTATTCCCCTTGCCCCTCTATTGTAAGCCATTGGGTTATTATTGGTGATTATTCACCTTGCCCCTCTATTGTAAGCCATTGGGTTATTATTGGTGATTATTCACCTTGCCCCTCTATTGTAAGCCATTGGGTTATTATTGGTGATTCCCCTTGCCCCTCTATTGTAAGCCATTGGGTTTTTATTGGTGATTCACCTTGCCCCTCTATTGTAAGCCATTGGGTTATTATTGGTGATTCACCTTGCCCCTCTATTGTGAGCCATTGGGTTATTATTGGTGATTCACCTTGCCCCTCTATTGTGAGCCATTGGGTTATTATTGGTGATTATTCACCTTGCCCCTCTATTGTAAGCCATTGGGTTATTATTGGTGATTATTCACCTTGCCCCTCTATTGTGAGCCATTGGGTTATTATTGGTGATTCACCTTGCCCCTCTATTGTAAGCCATTGGGTTATTATTGGTGATTCCCCTTGCCCCTCTATTGTAAGCCATTGGGTTATTATTGGTGATTATTCACCTTGCCCCTCTATTGTAAGCCATTGGGTTATTATTGGTGATTCACCTTGCCCCTCTATTGTAAGCCATTGGGTTATTATTGGTGATTCCCCTTGCCCCTCTATTGTAAGCCATTGGGTTATTATTGGTGATTCCCCTTGCCCCTCTATTGTGAGCCATTGGGTTATTATTGTTGATTCACCTTGCCCCTCTATTGTAAGCCATTGGGTTATTATTGGTGATTCACCTTGCCCCTCTATTGTAAGCCATTGGGTTTTTATTGGTGATTCAGCTTGCCCCTCTATTGTAAGCCATTGGGTTATTATTGGTGATTCCCCTTGCCCCTCTATTGTAAGCCATTGGGTTATTATTGGTGATTCCCCTTGCCCCTCTATTGTGAGCCATTGGGTTATTATTGGTGATTCACCTTGCCCCTCTATTGTAAGCCATTGGGTTATTATTGGTGATTCACCTTGCCCCTCTATTGTAAGCCATTGGGTTTTTATTGGTGATTATTCCCCTTGCCCCTCTATTGTAAGCCATTGGGTTTTTATTGGTGATTATTCACCTTGCCCCTCTATTGTGAGCCATTGGGTTATTATTGGTGATTCACCTTGCCCCTCTATTGTAAGCCATTGGGTTATTATTGGTGATTATTCACCTTGCCCCTCTATTGTAAGCCATTGGGTTATTATTGGTGATTATTCACCTTGCCCCTCTATTGTAAGCCATTGGGTTATTATTGGTGATTATTCACCTTGCCCCTCTATTGTAAGCCATTGGGTTATTATTGGTGATTTACCTTGCCCCTCTATTGTGAGCCATTGGGTTATTATTGGTGATTATTCCCCTTGCCCCTCTATTGTAAGCCATTGGGTTATTATTGGTGATTCCCCTTGCCCATCTATTGTAAGCCATTGGGTTATTATTGGTGATTCACCTTGCCCCTCTATTGTAAGCCATTGGGTTATTATTGGTGATTCACCTTGCCCCTCTATTGTAAGCCATTGGGTTATTATTGGTGATTATTCACCTTGCCCCTCTATTGTAAGCCATTGGGTTATTATTGGTGATTCACCTTGCCCCTCTATTGTAAGCCATTGGGTTATTATTGGTGATTCACCTTGCCCCTCTATTGTAAGCCATTGGGTTTTTATTGGTGATTCACCTTGCCCCTCTATTGTAAGCCATTGGGTTATTATTGGTGATTCACCTTGCCCCTCTATTGTGAGCCATTGGGTTATTATTGGTGATTCACCTTGCCCCTCTATTGTAAGCCATTGGGTTTTTATTGGTGATTCAGCTTGCCCCTCTATTGTAAGCCATTGGGTTATTATTGGTGATTCCCCTTGCCCCTCTATTGTAAGCCATTGGGTTATTATTGGTGATTCCCCTTGCCCCTCTATTGTGAGCCATTGGGTTATTATTGGTGATTCACCTTGCCCCTCTATTGTAAGCCATTGGGTTATTATTGGTGATTCACCTTGCCCCTCTATTGTAAGCCATTGTTTTTTTTTAGGTGATTCAGCTTGCCCCTCTATTGTAAGCCATTGGGTTATTATTGGTGATTCCCCTTGCCCCTCTATTGTAAGCCATTGGGTTATTATTGGTGATTCCCCTTGCCCCTCTATTGTGAGCCATTGGGTTATTATTGGTGATTCACCTTGCCCCTCTATTGTGAGCCATTGGGTTATTATTGGTGATTCCCCTTGCCCCTCTATTGTAAGCCATTGGGTTATTATTGGTGATTCACCTTGCCCCTCTATTGTAAGCCATTGGGTTATTATTGGTGATTCCCCTTGCCCCTCTATTGTAAGCCATTGGGTTATTATTGGTGATTATTCACCTTGCCCCTCTATTGTAAGCCATTGGGTTATTATTGGTGATTCACCTTGCCCCTCTATTGTGAGCCATTGGGTTATTATTGGTGATTATTCCCCTTGCCCCTCTATTGTAAGCCATTGGGTTATTATTGGTGATTCCCCTTGCCCCTCTATTGTAAGCCATTGGGTTATTATTGGTGATTCACCTTGCCCCTCTATTGTAAGCCATTGGGTTATTATTGGTGATTCACCTTGCCCCTCTATTGTAAGCCATTGGGTTTTTATTGGTGATTCACCTTGCCCCTCTATTGTAAGCCATTGGGTTATTATTGGTGATTCACCTTGCCCCTCTATTGTGAGCCATTGGGTTATTATTGGTGATTCACCTTGCCCCTCTATTGTAAGCCATTGGGTTTTTATTGGTGATTCAGCTTGCCCCTCTATTGTAAGCCATTGGGTTATTATTGGTGATTCCCCTTGCCCCTCTATTGTAAGCCATTGGGTTATTATTGGTGATTCCCCTTGCCCCTCTATTGTGAGCCATTGGGTTATTATTGGTGATTCACCTTGCCCCTCTATTGTAAGCCATTGGGTTATTATTGGTGATTCACCTTGCCCCTCTATTGTAAGCCATTGGGGTTTTTTTGGTGATTCAGCTTGCCCCTCTATTGTAAGCCATTGGGTTATTATTGGTGATTCCCCTTGCCCCTCTATTGTAAGCCATTGGGTTATTATTGGTGATTCCCCTTGCCCCTCTATTGTGAGCCATTGGGTTATTATTGGTGATTCACCTTGCCCCTCTATTGTGAGCCATTGGGTTATTATTGGTGATTCCCCTTGCCCCTCTATTGTAAGCCATTGGGTTATTATTGGTGATTCACCTTGCCCCTCTATTGTAAGCCATTGGGTTATTATTGGTGATTCCCCTTGCCCCTCTATTGTAAGCCATTGGGTTATTATTGGTGATTATTCACCTTGCCCCTCTATTGTAAGCCATTGGGTTATTATTGGTGATTCATCTTGCCCCTCTATTGTGAGCCATTGGGTTATTATTGGTGATTATTCCCCTTGCCCCTCTATTGTAAGCCATTGGGTTATTATTGGTGATTCCCCTTGCCCCTCTATTGTAAGCCATTGGGTTATTATTGGTGATTCACCTTGCCCCTCTATTGTAAGCCATTGGGTTATTATTGGTGATTCACCTTGCCCCTCTATTGTAAGCCATTGGGTTATTATTGGTGATTATTCACCTTGCCCCTCTATTGTAAGCCATTGGGTTATTATTGGTGATTCACCTTGCCCCTCTATTGTAAGCCATTGGGTTATTATTGGTGATTCACCTTGCCCCTCTATTGTAAGCCATTGGGTTTTTATTGGTGATTCACCTTGCCCCTCTATTGTAAGCCATTGGGTTATTATTGGTGATTCACCTTGCCCCTCTATTGTGAGCCATTGGGTTATTATTGGTGATTCACCTTGCCCCTCTATTGTAAGCCATTGGGTTTTTATTGGTGATTCAGCTTGCCCCTCTATTGTAAGCCATTGGGTTATTATTGGTGATTCCCCTTGCCCCTCTATTGTAAGCCATTGGGTTATTATTGGTGATTCCCCTTGCCCCTCTATTGTGAGCCATTGGGTTATTATTGGTGATTCACCTTGCCCCTCTATTGTAAGCCATTGGGTTATTATTGGTGATTCACCTTGCCCCTCTATTGTAAGCCATTGGTTTTTTTTTGGTGATTCAGCTTGCCCCTCTATTGTAAGCCATTGGGTTATTATTGGTGATTCCCCTTGCCCCTCTATTGTAAGCCATTGGGTTATTATTGGTTATTCCCCTTGCCCCTCTATTGTGAGCCATTGGGTTATTATTGGTGATTCACCTTGCCCCTCTATTGTGAGCCATTGGGTTATTATTGGTGAATCCCCTTGCCCCTCTATTGTGAGCCATTGGGTTATTATTGGTGAATCCCCTTGCCCCTCTATTGTAAGCCATTGGGTTATTATTGGTGATTCACCTTGCCCCTCTATTGTAAGCCATTGGGTTATTATTGGTGATTATTCACCTTGCCCCTCTATTGTAAGCCATTGGGTTATTATTGGTGATTCACCTTGCCCCTCTATTGTAAGCCATTGGGTTATTATTGGTGATTCCCCTTGCCCCTCTATTGTAAGCCATTGGGTTATTATTGGTGATTCACCTTGCCCCTCTATTGTGAGCCATTGGGTTATTATTGGTGATTCCCCTTGCCCCTCTATTGTAAGCCATTGGGTTATTATTGGTGATTATTCACCTTGCCCCTCTATTGTAAGCCATTGGGTTATTATTGGTGATTCACCTTGCCCCTCTATTGTGAGCCATTGGGTTATTATTGGTGATTATTCCCCTTGCCCCTCTATTGTAAGCCATTGGGTTATTATTGGTGATTCCCCTTGCCCCTCTATTGTAAGCCATTGGGTTATTATTGGTGATTCACCTTGCCCCTCTATTGTGAGCCATTGGGTTTTTATTGGTGATTATTCACCTTGCCCCTCTATTGTAAGCCATTGGGTTTTTATTGGTGATTCACCTTGCCCCTCTATTGTGAGCCATTGGGTTATTATTGGTGATTATTCACCTTGCCCCTCTATTGTAAGCCATTGGGTTATTATTGGTGATTATTCACCTTGCCCCTCTATTGTAAGCCATTGGGTTATTATTGGTGATTCCCCTTGCCCCTCTATTGTGAGCCATTGGGTTATTATTGGTGATTCACCTTGCCCCTCTATTGTAAGCCATTGGGTTATTATTGGTGATTCACCTTGCCCCTCTATTGTAAGCCATTGGGTTTTTATTGGTGATTATTCCCCTTGCCCCTCTATTGTAAGCCATTGGGTTATTATTGGTGATTATTCACCTTGCCCCTCTATTGTAAGCCATTGGGTTATTATTGGTGATTATTCACCTTGCCCCTCTATTGTAAGCCATTGGGTTATTATTGGTGATTCCCTTGCCCCTCTATTGTAAGCCATTGGGTTTTTATTGGTGATTCACCTTGCCCCTCTATTGTAAGCCATTGGGTTATTATTGGTGATTCACCTTGCCCCTCTATTGTGAGCCATTGGGTTATTATTGGTGATTCACCTTGCCCCTCTATTGTGAGCCATTGGGTTATTATTGGTGATTATTCACCTTGCCCCTCTATTGTAAGCCATTGGGTTATTATTGGTGATTATTCACCTTGCCCCTCTATTGTGAGCCATTGGGTTATTATTGGTGATTCACCTTGCCCCTCTATTGTAAGCCATTGGGTTATTATTGGTGATTCCCCTTGCCCCTCTATTGTAAGCCATTGGGTTATTATTGGTGATTATTCACCTTGCCCCTCTATTGTAAGCCATTGGGTTATTATTGGTGATTCACCTTGCCCCTCTATTGTAAGCCATTGGGTTATTATTGGTGATTCCCCTTGCCCCTCTATTGTAAGCCATTGGGTTATTATTGGTGATTCCCCTTGCCCCTCTATTGTGAGCCATTGGGTTATTATTGGTGATTCACCTTGCCCCTCTATTGTAAGCCATTGGGTTATTATTGGTGATTCACCTTGCCCCTCTATTGTAAGCCATTGGGTTTTTATTGGTGATTCAGCTTGCCCCTCTATTGTAAGCCATTGGGTTATTATTGGTGATTCCCCTTGCCCCTCTATTGTAAGCCATTGGGTTATTATTGGTGATTCCCCTTGCCCCTCTATTGTGAGCCATTGGGTTATTATTGGTGATTCACCTTGCCCCTCTATTGTAAGCCATTGGGTTATTATTGGTGATTCACCTTGCCCCTCTATTGTAAGCCATTGGGTTTTTATTGGTGATTATTCCCCTTGCCCCTCTATTGTAAGCCATTGGGTTTTTATTGGTGATTATTCACCTTGCCCCTCTATTGTGAGCCATTGGGTTATTATTGGTGATTCACCTTGCCCCTCTATTGTAAGCCATTGGGTTATTATTGGTGATTATTCACCTTGCCCCTCTATTGTAAGCCATTGGGTTATTATTGGTGATTATTCACCTTGCCCCTCTATTGTAAGCCATTGGGTTATTATTGGTGATTATTCACCTTGCCCCTCTATTGTAAGCCATTGGGTTATTATTGGTGATTTACCTTGCCCCTCTATTGTGAGCCATTGGGTTATTATTGGTGATTATTCCCCTTGCCCCTCTATTGTAAGCCATTGGGTTATTATTGGTGATTCCCCTTGCCCCTCTATTGTAAGCCATTGGGTTATTATTGGTGATTCACCTTGCCCCTCTATTGTAAGCCATTGGGTTATTATTGGTGATTCACCTTGCCCCTCTATTGTAAGCCATTGGGTTATTATTGGTGATTCACCTTGCCCCTCTATTGTAAGCCATTGGGTTATTATTGGTGATTCACCTTGCCCCTCTATTGTGAGCCATTGGGTTTTTATTGGTGATTATTCACCTTGCCCCTCTATTGTAAGCCATTGGGTTTTTATTGGTGATTATTCACCTTGCCCCTCTATTGTAAGCCATTGGGTTATTATTGGTGATTCACCTTTCCCCTCTATTGTGAGCCATTGGGTTTTTATTGGTGATTCATCTTGCCCCTCTATTGTAAGCCATTGGGTTATTATTGGTGATTCACCTTGCCCCTCTATTGTAAGCCATTGGGTTATTATTGGTGATTCACCTTGCCCCTCTATTGTAAGCCATTGGGTTATTATTGGTGATTCACCTTGCCCCTCTATTGTAAGCCATTGGGTTATTATTGGTGATTCAGCTTGCCCCTCTATTGTAAGCCATTGGGTTATTATTGGTGATTCACCTTGCCCCTCTATTGTAAGCCATTGGGTTATTATTGGTGATTCACCTTGCCCCTCTATTGTAAGCCATTGGGTTATTATTGGTGATTCACCTTGCCCCTCTATTGTAAGCCATTGGGTTATTATTGGTGATTCACCTTGCCCCTCTATTGTAAGCCATTGGGTTATTATTGGTGATTCACCTTGCCCCTCTATTGTAAGCCATTGGGTTATTATTGGTGATTCACCTTGCCCCTCTATTGTGAGCCATTGGGTTATTATTGGTGATTCACCTTGCCCCTCTATTGTAAGCCATTGGGTTATTATTGGTGATTCACCTTGCCCCTCTATTGTAAGCCATTGGGTTATTATTGGTGATTCACCTTGCCCCTCTATTGTAAGCCATTGGGTTATTATTGGTGATTCCCCTTGCCCCTCTATTGTGAGCCATTGGGTTTTTATTGGTGATTATTCACCTTGCCCCTCTATTGTAAGCCATTGGGTTATTATTGGTGATTCATCTTGCCCCTCTATTGTAAGCCATTGGGTTATTATTGGTGATTCCCCTTGCCCCTCTATTGTAAGCCATTGGGTTATTATTGGTGATTCACCTTGCCCCTCTATTGTGAGCCATTGGGTTATTATTGGTGATTCACCTTGCCCCTCTATTGTAAGCCATTGGGTTATTATTGGTGATTCCCCTTGCCCCTCTATTGTAAGCCATTGGGTTATTATTGGTGATTCACCTTGCCCCTCTATTGTAAGCCATTGGGTTATTATTGGTGATTCACCTTGCCCCTCTATTGTAAGCCATTGGGTTATTATTGGTGATTATTCACCTTGCCCCTCTATTGTGAGCCATTGGGTTATTATTGGTGATTCACCTTGCCCCTCTATTGTAAGCCATTGGGTTATTATTGGTGATTATTCACCTTGCCCCTCTATTGTAAGCCATTGGGTTATTATTGGTGATTCACCTTGCCCCTCTATTGTGAGCCATTGGGTTATTATTGGTGATTCACCTTGCCCCTCTATTGTAAGCCATTGGGTTATTATTGGTGATTCCCCTTGCCCCTCTATTGTAAGCCATTGGGTTATTATTGGTGATTCACCTTGCCCCTCTATTGTAAGCCATTGGGTTATTATTGGTGATTATTCACCTTGCCCCTCTATTGTGAGCCATTGGGTTATTATTGGTGATTCAGCTTGCCCCTCTATTGTAAGCCATTGGGTTATTATTGGTGATTATTCACCTTGCCCCTCTATTGTAAGCCATTGGGTTATTATTGGTGATTCACCTTGCCCCTCTATTGTAAGCCATTGGGTTATTATTGGTGATTCACCTTGCCCCTCTATTGTAAGCCATTGGGTTATTATTGGTGATTCACCTTGCCCCTCTATTGTAAGCCATTGGGTTATTATTGGTGATTCACCTTGCCCCTCTATTGTGAGCCATTGGGTTTTTATTGGTGATTATTCACCTTGCCCCTCTATTGTAAGCCATTGGGTTTTTATTGGTGATTCACCTTGCCCCTCTATTGTGAGCCATTGGGTTATTATTGGTGATTCACCTTGCCCCTCTATTGTGAGCCATTGGGTTATTATTGGTGATTATTCACCTTGCCCCTCTATTGTAAGCCATTGGGTTATTATTGGTGATTATTCACCTTGCCCCTCTATTGTAAGCCATTGGGTTATTATTGGTGATTCCCCTTGCCCCTCTATTGTGAGCCATTGGGTTATTATTGGTGATTCACCTTGCCCCTCTATTGTAAGCCATTGGGTTATTATTGGTGATTCACCTTGCCCCTCTATTGTAAGCCATTGGGTTTTTATTGGTGATTATTCCCCTTGCCCCTCTATTGTAAGCCATTGGGTTATTATTGGTGATTATTCACCTTGCCCCTCTATTGTAAGCCATTGGGTTATTATTGGTGATTATTCACCTTGCCCCTCTATTGTAAGCCATTGGGTTATTATTGGTGATTCCCCTTGCCCCTCTATTGTAAGCCATTGGGTTTTTATTGGTGATTCACCTTGCCCCTCTATTGTAAGCCATTGGGTTATTATTGGTGATTCACCTTGCCCCTCTATTGTGAGCCATTGGGTTATTATTGGTGATTCACCTTGCCCCTCTATTGTGAGCCATTGGGTTATTATTGGTGATTATTCACCTTGCCCCTCTATTGTAAGCCATTGGGTTATTATTGGTGATTATTCACCTTGCCCCTCTATTGTGAGCCATTGGGTTATTATTGGTGATTCACCTTGCCCCTCTATTGTAAGCCATTGGGTTATTATTGGTGATTCCCCTTGCCCCTCTATTGTAAGCCATTGGGTTATTATTTGTGATTATTCACCTTGCCCCTCTATTGTAAGCCATTGGGTTATTATTGGTGATTCACCTTGCCCCTCTATTGTAAGCCATTGGGTTATTATTGGTGATTCCCCTTGCCCCTCTATTGTAAGCCATTGGGTTATTATTGGTGATTCCCCTTGCCCCTCTATTGTGAGCCATTGGGTTATTATTGGTGATTCACCTTGCCCCTCTATTGTAAGCCATTGGGTTATTATTGGTGATTCACCTTGCCCCTCTATTGTAAGCCATTGGGTTTTTATTGGTGATTCAGCTTGCCCCTCTATTGTAAGCCATTGGGTTATTATTGGATATTCCCCTTGCCCCTCTATTGTAAGCCATTGGGTTATTATTGGTGATTCCCCTTGCCCCTCTATTGTGAGCCATTGGGTTATTATTGGTGATTCCCCTTGCCCCTCTATTGTGAGCCATTGGGTTATTATTGGTGATTCACCTTGCCCCTCTATTGTAAGCCATTGGGTTATTATTGGTGATTCCCCTTGCCCCTCTATTGTAAGCCATTGGGTTATTATTGGTGATTATTCACCTTGCCCCTCTATTGTAAGCCATTGGGTTATTATTGGTGATTCACCTTGCCCCTCTATTGTGAGCCATTGGGTTATTATTGGTGATTATTCCCCTTGCCCCTCTATTGTAAGCCATTGGGTTATTATTGGTGATTCCCCTTGCCCCTCTATTGTAAGCCATTGGGTTATTATTGGTGATTCACCTTGCCCCTCTATTGTGAGCCATTGGGTTTTTATTGGTGATTATTCACCTTGCCCCTCTATTGTAAGCCATTGGGTTTTTATTGGTGATTCACCTTGCCCCTCTATTGTGAGCCATTGGGTTATTATTGGTGATTCACCTTGCCCCTCTATTGTGAGCCATTGGGTTATTATTGGTGATTATTCACCTTGCCCCTCTATTGTAAGCCATTGGGTTATTATTGGTGATTATTCACCTTGCCCCTCTATTGTAAGCCATTGGGTTATTATTGGTGATTCCCCTTGCCCCTCTATTGTGAGCCATTGGGTTATTATTGGTGATTCACCTTGCCCCTCTATTGTAAGCCATTGGGTTATTATTGGTGATTCACCTTGCCCCTCTATTGTAAGCCATTGGGTTTTTATTGGTGATTATTCCCCTTGCCCCTCTATTGTAAGCCATTGGGTTATTATTGGTGATTATTCACCTTGCCCCTCTATTGTAAGCCATTGGGTTATTATTGGTGATTATTCACCTTGCCCCTCTATTGTAAGCCATTGGGTTATTATTGGTGATTCCCTTGCCCCTCTATTGTAAGCCATTGGGTTTTTATTGGTGATTCACCTTGCCCCTCTATTGTAAGCCATTGGGTTATTATTGGTGATTCACCTTGCCCCTCTATTGTGAGCCATTGGGTTATTATTGGTGATTCACCTTGCCCCTCTATTGTGAGCCATTGGGTTATTATTGGTGATTATTCACCTTGCCCCTCTATTGTAAGCCATTGGGTTATTATTGGTGATTATTCACCTTGCCCCTCTATTGTGAGCCATTGGGTTATTATTGGTGATTCACCTTGCCCCTCTATTGTAAGCCATTGGGTTATTATTGGTGATTCCCCTTGCCCCTCTATTGTAAGCCATTGGGTTATTATTGGTGATTATTCACCTTGCCCCTCTATTGTAAGCCATTGGGTTATTATTGGTGATTCACCTTGCCCCTCTATTGTAAGCCATTGGGTTATTATTGGTGATTCCCCTTGCCCCTCTATTGTAAGCCATTGGGTTATTATTGGTGATTCCCCTTGCCCCTCTATTGTGAGCCATTGGGTTATTATTGGTGATTCACCTTGCCCCTCTATTGTAAGCCATTGGGTTATTATTGGTGATTCACCTTGCCCCTCTATTGTAAGCCATTGGGTTTTTATTGGTGATTCAGCTTGCCCCTCTATTGTAAGCCATTGGGTTATTATTGGTGATTCACCTTGCCCCTCTATTGTAAGCCATTGGGTTATTATTGGTGATTCCCCTTGCCCCTCTATTGTGAGCCATTGGGTTATTATTGGTGATTCACCTTGCCCCTCTATTGTAAGCCATTGGGTTATTATTGGTGATTCACCTTGCCCCTCTATTGTAAGCCATTGGGCTTTTATTGGTGATTATTCCCCTTGCCCCTCTATTGTAAGCCATTGGGTTTTTATTGGTGATTATTCACCTTGCCCCTCTATTGTGAGCCATTGGGTTATTATTGGTGATTCACCTTGCCCCTCTATTGTAAGCCATTGGGTTATTATTGGTGATTATTCACCTTGCCCCTCTATTGTAAGCCATTGGGTTATTATTGGTGATTATTCACCTTGCCCCTCTATTGTAAGCCATTGGGTTATTATTGGTGATTATTCACCTTGCCCCTCTATTGTAAGCCATTGGGTTATTATTGGTGATTTACCTTGCCCCTCTATTGTGAGCCATTGGGTTATTATTGGTGATTATTCCCCTTGCCCCTCTATTGTAAGCCATTGGGTTATTATTGGTGATTCCCCTTGCCCCTCTATTGTAAGCCATTGGGTTATTATTGGTGATTCACCTTGCCCCTCTATTGTAAGCCATTGGGTTATTATTGGTGATTCACCTTGCCCCTCTATTGTAAGCCATTGGGTTATTATTGGTGATTCACCTTGCCCCTCTATTGTAAGCCATTGGGTTATTATTGGTGATTCACCTTGCCCCTCTATTGTGAGCCATTGGGTTTTTATTGGTGATTATTCACCTTGCCCCTCTATTGTAAGCCATTGGGTTTTTATTGGTGATTATTCACCTTGCCCCTCTATTGTAAGCCATTGGGTTATTATTGGTGATTCACCTTTCCCCTCTATTGTGAGCCATTGGGTTTTTATTGGTGATTCATCTTGCCCCTCTATTGTAAGCCATTGGGTTATTATTGGTGATTCACCTTGCCCCTCTATTGTAAGCCATTGGGTTATTATTGGTGATTCACCTTGCCCCTCTATTGTAAGCCATTGGGTTATTATTGGTGATTCACCTTGCCCCTCTATTGTAAGCCATTGGGTTATTATTGGTGATTCAGCTTGCCCCTCTATTGTAAGCCATTGGGTTATTATTGGTGATTCACCTTGCCCCTCTATTGTAAGCCATTGGGTTATTATTGGTGATTCACCTTGCCCCTCTATTGTAAGCCATTGGGTTATTATTGGTGATTCACCTTGCCCCTCTATTGTAAGCCATTGGGTTATTATTGGTGATTCACCTTGCCCCTCTATTGTAAGCCATTGGGTTATTATTGGTGATTCACCTTGCCCCTCTATTGTAAGCCATTGGGTTATTATTGGTGATTCACCTTGCCCCTCTATTGTGAGCCATTGGGTTATTATTGGTGATTCACCTTGCCCCTCTATTGTAAGCCATTGGGTTATTATTGGTGATTCACCTTGCCCCTCTATTGTAAGCCATTGGGTTATTATTGGTGATTCACCTTGCCCCTCTATTGTAAGCCATTGGGTTATTATTGGTGATTCCCCTTGCCCCTCTATTGTGAGCCATTGGGTTTTTATTGGTGATTATTCACCTTGCCCCTCTATTGTAAGCCATTGGGTTATTATTGGTGATTCATCTTGCCCCTCTATTGTAAGCCATTGGGTTATTATTGGTGATTCCCCTTGCCCCTCTATTGTAAGCCATTGGGTTATTATTGGTGATTCACCTTGCCCCTCTATTGTGAGCCATTGGGTTATTATTGGTGATTCACCTTGCCCCTCTATTGTAAGCCATTGGGTTATTATTGGTGATTCCCCTTGCCCCTCTATTGTAAGCCATTGGGTTATTATTGGTGATTCACCTTGCCCCTCTATTGTAAGCCATTGGGTTATTATTGGTGATTCACCTTGCCCCTCTATTGTAAGCCATTGGGTTATTATTGGTGATTATTCACCTTGCCCCTCTATTGTGAGCCATTGGGTTATTATTGGTGATTCACCTTGCCCCTATATTGTAAGCCATTGGGTTATTATTGGTGATTATTCACCTTGCCCCTCTATTGTAAGCCATTGGGTTATTATTGGTGATTCACCTTGCCCCTCTATTGTGAGCCATTGGGTTATTATTGGTGATTCACCTTGCCCCTCTATTGTAAGCCATTGGGTTATTATTGGTGATTCCCCTTGCCCCTCTATTGTAAGCCATTGGGTTATTATTGGTGATTCACCTTGCCCCTCTATTGTAAGCCATTGGGTTATTATTGGTGATTATTCACCTTGCCCCTCTATTGTGAGCCATTGGGTTATTATTGGTGATTCAGCTTGCCCCTCTATTGTAAGCCATTGGGTTATTATTGGTGATTATTCACCTTGCCCCTCTATTGTAAGCCATTGGGTTATTATTGGTGATTCACCTTGCCCCTCTATTGTAAGCCATTGGGTTATTATTGGTGATTCACCTTGCCCCTCTATTGTAAGCCATTGGGTTATTATTGGTGATTCACCTTGCCCCTCTATTGTAAGCCATTGGGTTATTATTGGTGATTCACCTTGCCCCTCTATTGTGAGCCATTGGGTTTTTATTGGTGATTATTCACCTTGCCCCTCTATTGTAAGCCATTGGGTTTTTATTGGTGATTCACCTTGCCCCTCTATTGTGAGCCATTGGGTTATTATTGGTGATTCACCTTGCCCCTCTATTGTGAGCCATTGGGTTATTATTGGTGATTATTCACCTTGCCCCTCTATTGTAAGCCATTGGGTTATTATTGGTGATTATTCACCTTGCCCCTCTATTGTAAGCCATTGGGTTATTATTGGTGATTCCCCTTGCCCCTCTATTGTGAGCCATTGGGTTATTATTGGTGATTCACCTTGCCCCTCTATTGTAAGCCATTGGGTTATTATTGGTGATTCCCCTTGCCCCTCTATTGTAAGCCATTGGGTTTTTATTGGTGATTCACCTTGCCCCTCTATTGTAAGCCATTGGGTTATTATTGGTGATTCACCTTGCCCCTCTATTGTGAGCCATTGGGTTATTATTGGTGATTCACCTTGCCCCTCTATTGTGAGCCATTGGGTTATTATTGGTGATTATTCACCTTGCCCCTCTATTGTAAGCCATTGGGTTATTATTGGTGATTATTCACCTTGCCCCTCTATTGTGAGCCATTGGGTTATTATTGGTGATTCACCTTGCCCCTCTATTGTAAGCCATTGGGTTATTATTGGTGATTCCCCTTGCCCCTCTATTGTAAGCCATTGGGTTATTATTGGTGATTATTCACCTTGCCCCTCTATTGTAAGCCATTGGGTTATTATTGGTGATTCACCTTGCCCCTCTATTGTAAGCCATTGGGTTATTATTGGTGATTCCCCTTGCCCCTCTATTGTAAGCCATTGGGTTATTATTGGTGATTCCCCTTGCCCCTCTATTGTGAGCCATTGGGTTATTATTGGTGATTCACCTTGCCCCTCTATTGTAAGCCATTGGGTTATTATTGGTGATTCACCTTGCCCCTCTATTGTAAGCCATTGGGTTTTTATTGGTGATTCAGCTTGCCCCTCTATTGTAAGCCATTGGGTTATTATTGGATATTCCCCTTGCCCCTCTATTGTAAGCCATTGGGTTATTATTGGTGATTCCCCTTGCCCCTCTATTGTGAGCCATTGGGTTATTATTGGTGATTCACCTTGCCCCTCTATTGTAAGCCATTGGGTTATTATTGGTGATTCACCTTGCCCCTCTATTGTAAGCCATTGGGTTTTTATTGGTGATTATTCCCCTTGCCCCTCTATTGTAAGCCATTGGGTTTTTATTGGTGATTATTCACCTTGCCCCTCTATTGTGAGCCATTGGGTTATTATTGGTGATTCACCTTGCCCCTCTATTGTAAGCCATTGGGTTATTATTGGTGATTATTCACCTTGCCCCTCTATTGTAAGCCATTGGGTTATTATTGGTGATTATTCACCTTGCCCCTCTATTGTAAGCCATTGGGTTATTATTGGTGATTATTCACCTTGCCCCTCTATTGTAAGCCATTGGGTTATTATTGGTGATTTACCTTGCCCCTCTATTGTGAGCCATTGGGTTATTATTGGTGATTATTCCCCTTGCCCCTCTATTGTAAGCCATTGGGTTATTATTGGTGATTCCCCTTGCCCCTCTATTGTAAGCCATTGGGTTATTATTGGTGATTCACCTTGCCCCTCTATTGTAAGCCATTGGGTTATTATTGGTGATTCACCTTGCCCCTCTATTGTAAGCCATTGGGTTATTATTGGTGATTCACCTTGCCCCTCTATTGTAAGCCATTGGGTTATTATTGGTGATTCACCTTGCCCCTCTATTGTGAGCCATTGGGTTTTTATTGGTGATTATTCACCTTGCCCCTCTATTGTAAGCCATTGGGTTTTTATTGGTGATTATTCACCTTGCCCCTCTATTGTAAGCCATTGGGTTATTATTGGTGATTCACCTTGCCCCTCTATTGTGAGCCATTGGGTTTTTATTGGTGATTCATCTTGCCCCTCTATTGTAAGCCATTGGGTTATTATTGGTGATTCACCTTGCCCCTCTATTGTAAGCCATTGGGTTATTATTGGTGATTCACCTTGCCCCTCTATTGTAAGCCATTGGGTTATTATTGGTGATTCACCTTGCCCCTCTATTGTAAGCCATTGGGTTATTATTGGTGATTCAGCTTGCCCCTCTATTGTAAGCCATTGGGTTATTATTGGTGATTCACCTTGCCCCTCTATTGTAAGCCATTGGGTTATTATTGGTGATTCACCTTGCCCCTCTATTGTAAGCCATTGGGTTATTATTGGTGATTCACCTTGCCCCTCTATTGTAAGCCATTGGGTTATTATTGGTGATTCACCTTGCCCCTCTATTGTAAGCCATTGGGTTATTATTGGTGATTCACCTTGCCCCTCTATTGTAAGCCATTGGGTTATTATTGGTGATTCACCTTGCCCCTCTATTGTGAGCCATTGGGTTATTATTGGTGATTCACCTTGCCCCTCTATTGTAAGCCATTGGGTTATTATTGGTGATTCACCTTGCCCCTCTATTGTAAGCCATTGGGTTATTATTGGTGATTCACCTTGCCCCTCTATTGTAAGCCATTGGGTTATTATTGGTGATTCCCCTTGCCCCTCTATTGTGAGCCATTGGGTTTTTATTGGTTATTATTCACCTTGCCCCTCTATTGTAAGCCATTGGGTTATTATTGGTGATTCATCTTGCCCCTCTATTGTAAGCCATTGGGTTATTATTGGTGATTCCCCTTGCCCCTCTATTGTAAGCCATTGGGTTTTTATTGGTGATTCAGCTTGCCCCTCTATTGTAAGCCATTGGGTTATTATTGGATATTCCCCTTGCCCCTCTATTGTAAGCCATTGGGTTATTATTGGTGATTCCCCTTGCCCCTCTATTGTGAGCCATTGGGTTATTATTGGTGATTCACCTTGCCCCTCTATTGTAAGCCATTGGGTTATTATTGGTGATTCACCTTGCCCCTCTATTGTAAGCCATTGGGTTTTTATTGGTGATTATTCCCCTTGCCCCTCTATTGTAAGCCATTGGGTTTTTATTGGTGATTATTCACCTTGCCCCTCTATTGTGAGCCATTGGGTTATTATTGGTGATTCACCTTGCCCCTCTATTGTAAGCCATTGGGTTATTATTGGTGATTATTCACCTTGCCCCTCTATTGTAAGCCATTGGGTTATTATTGGTGATTATTCACCTTGCCCCTCTATTGTAAGCCATTGGGTTATTATTGGTGATTATTCACCTTGCCCCTCTATTGTAAGCCATTGGGTTATTATTGGTGATTTACCTTGCCCCTCTATTGTGAGCCATTGGGTTATTATTGGTGATTATTCCCCTTGCCCCTCTATTGTAAGCCATTGGGTTATTATTGGTGATTCCCATTGCCCCTCTATTGTAAGCCATTGGGTTATTATTGGTGATTCACCTTGCCCCTCTATTGTAAGCCATTGGGTTATTATTGGTGATTCACCTTGCCCCTCTATTGTAAGCCATTGGGTTATTATTGGTGATTCACCTTGCCCCTCTATTGTAAGCCATTGGGTTATTATTGGTGATTCACCTTGCCCCTCTATTGTGAGCCATTGGGTTTTTATTGGTGATTATTCACCTTGCCCCTCTATTGTAAGCCATTGGGTTTTTATTGGTGATTATTCACCTTGCCCCTCTATTGTAAGCCATTGGGTTATTATTGGTGATTCACCTTGCCCCTCTATTGTGAGCCATTGGGTTTTTATTGGTGATTCATCTTGCCCCTCTATTGTAAGCCATTGGGTTATTATTGGTGATTCACCTTGCCCCTCTATTGTAAGCCATTGGGTTATTATTGGTGATTCACCTTGCCCCTCTATTGTAAGCCATTGGGTTATTATTGGTGATTCACCTTGCCCCTCTATTGTAAGCCATTGGGTTATTATTGGTGATTCAGCTTGCCCCTCTATTGTAAGCCATTGGGTTATTATTGGTGATTCACCTTGCCCCTCTATTGTAAGCCATTGGGTTATTATTGGTGATTCACCTTGCCCCTCTATTGTAAGCCATTGGGTTATTATTGGTGATTCACCTTGCCCCTCTATTGTAAGCCATTGGGTTATTATTGGTGATTCACCTTGCCCCTCTATTGTAAGCCATTGGGTTATTATTGGTGATTCACCTTGCCCCTCTATTGTAAGCCATTGGGTTATTATTGGTGATTCACCTTGCCCCTCTATTGTGAGCCATTGGGTTATTATTGGTGATTCACCTTGCCCCTCTATTGTAAGCCATTGGGTTATTATTGGTGATTCACCTTGCCCCTCTATTGTAAGCCATTGGGTTATTATTGGTGATTCACTTTGCCCCTCTATTGTAAGCCATTGGGTTATTATTGGTGATTCCCCTTGCCCCTCTATTGTGAGCCATTGGGTTTTTATTGGTTATTATTCACCTTGCCCCTCTATTGTAAGCCATTGGGTTATTATTGGTGATTCATCTTGCCCCTCTATTGTAAGCCATTGGGTTATTATTGGTGATTCCCCTTGCCCCTCTATTGTAAGCCATTGGGTTATTATTGGTGATTCACCTTGCCCCTCTATTGTGAGCCATTGGGTTATTATTGGTGATTCACCTTGCCCCTCTATTGTAAGCCATTGGGTTATTATTGGTGATTCCCCTTGCCCCTCTATTGTAAGCCATTGGGTTATTATTGGTGATTCACCTTGCCCCTCTATTGTAAGCCATTGGGTTATTATTGGTGATTCACCTTGCCCCTCTATTGTAAGCCATTGGGTTATTATTGGTGATTATTCACCTTGCCCCTCTATTGTGAGCCATTGGGTTATTATTGGTGATTCACCTTGCCCCTCTATTGTAAGCCATTGGGTTATTATTGGTGATTATTCACCTTGCCCCTCTATTGTAAGCCATTGGGTTATTATTGGTGATTCACCTTGCCCCTCTATTGTGAGCCATTGGGTTATTATTGGTGATTCACCTTGCCCCTCTATTGTAAGCCATTGGGTTATTATTGGTGATTCCCCTTGCCCCTCTATTGTAAGCCATTGGGTTATTATTGGTGATTCACCTTGCCCCTCTATTGTAAGCCATTGGGTTATTATTGGTGATTATTCACCTTGCCCCTCTATTGTGAGCCATTGGGTTATTATTGGTGATTCAGCTTGCCCCTCTATTGTAAGCCATTGGGTTATTATTGGTGATTATTCACCTTGCCCCTCTATTGTAAGCCATTGGGTTATTATTGGTGATTCACCTTGCCCCTCTATTGTAAGCCATTGGGTTATTATTGGTGATTATTCACCTTGCCCCTCTATTGTGAGCCATTGGGTTATTATTGGTGATTATTCACCTTGCCCCTCTATTGTGAGCCATTGGGTTATTATTGGTGATTATTCACCTTGCCCCTCTATTGTGAGCCATTGGGTTATTATTGGTGATTCACCTTGCCCCTCTATTGTAAGCCATTGGGTTGTTATTTGTGATTCACCTTGCCCCTCTATTGTAAGCCATTGGGTTATTATTGGTGATTCACCTTGCCCCTCTATTGTGAGCCATTGGGTTATTATTGGTGATTCACCTTGTCCCTCTATTGTAAGCCATTGGGTTATTATTGGTGATTATTCACCTTGCCCCTCTATTGTAAGCCATTGGGTTATTATTGGTGATTATTCACCTTGCCCCTCTATTGTGAGCCATTGGGTTATTATTGGTGATTCACCTTGCCCCTCTATTGTAAGCCATTGGGTTATTATTGGTGATTCCCCTTGCCCCTCTATTGTAAGCCATTGGGTTATTATTGGTGATTATTCACCTTGCCCCTCTATTGTAAGCCATTGGGTTATTATTGGTGATTCACCTTGCCCCTCTATTGTAAGCCATTGGGTTATTATTGGTGATTCCCCTTGCCCCTCTATTGTAAGCCATTGGGTTATTATTGGTGATTCCCCTTGCCCCTCTATTGTGAGCCATTGGGTTATTATTGGTGATTCACCTTGCCCCTCTATTGTAAGCCATTGGGTTATTATTGGTGATTCACCTTGCCCCTCTATTGTAAGCCATTGGGTTATTATTGGTGATTATTCACCTTGCCCCTCTATTGTAAGCCATTGGGTTATTATTGGTGATTTACCTTGCCCCTCTATTGTGAGCCATTGGGTTATTATTGGTGATTATTCCCCTTGCCCCTCTATTGTAAGCCATTGGGTTATTATTGGTGATTCCCCTTGCCCCTCTATTGTAAGCCATTGGGTTATTATTGGTGATTCACCTTGCCCCTCTATTGTAAGCCATTGGGTTATTATTGGTGATTCACCTTGCCCCTCTATTGTAAGCCATTGGGTTATTATTGGTGATTCACCTTGCCCCTCTATTGTAAGCCATTGGGTTATTATTGGTGATTCACCTTGCCCCTCTATTGTGAGCCATTGGGTTTTTATTGGTGATTATTCACCTTGCCCCTCTATTGTAAGCCATTGGGTTTTTATTGGTGATTATTCACCTTGCCCCTCTATTGTAAGCCATTGGGTTATTATTGGTGATTCACCTTGCCCCTCTATTGTGAGCCATTGGGTTTTTATTGGTGATTCATCTTGCCCCTCTATTGTAAGCCATTGGGTTATTATTGGTGATTCACCTTGCCCCTCTATTGTAAGCCATTGGGTTATTATTGGTGATTCACCTTGCCCCTCTATTGTAAGCCATTGGGTTATTATTGGTGATTCACCTTGCCCCTCTATTGTAAGCCATTGGGTTATTATTGGTGATTCAGCTTGCCCCTCTATTGTAAGCCATTGGGTTATTATTGGTGATTCACCTTGCCCCTCTATTGTAAGCCATTGGGTTATTATTGGTGATTCACCTTGCCCCTCTATTGTAAGCCATTGGGTTATTATTGGTGATTCACCTTGCCCCTCTATTGTAAGCCATTGGGTTATTATTGGTGATTCACCTTGCCCCTCTATTGTAAGCCATTGGGTTATTATTGGTGATTCACCTTGCCCCTCTATTGTAAGCCATTGGGTTATTATTGGTGATTCACCTTGCCCCTCTATTGTGAGCCATTGGGTTATTATTGGTGATTCACCTTGCCCCTCTATTGTAAGCCATTGGGTTATTATTGGTGATTCACCTTGCCCCTCTATTGTAAGCCATTGGGTTATTATTGGTGATTCACCTTGCCCCTCTATTGTAAGCCATTGGGTTATTATTGGTGATTCCCCTTGCCCCTCTATTGTGAGCCATTGGGTTTTTATTGGTGATTATTCACCTTGCCCCTCTATTGTAAGCCATTGGGTTATTATTGGTGATTCATCTTGCCCCTCTATTGTAAGCCATTGGGTTATTATTGGTGATTCCCCTTGCCCCTCTATTGTAAGCCATTGGGTTATTATTGGTGATTCACCTTGCCCCTCTATTGTGAGCCATTGGGTTATTATTGGTGATTCACCTTGCCCCTCTATTGTAAGCCATTGGGTTATTATTGGTGATTCCCCTTGCCCCTCTATTGTAAGCCATTGGGTTATTATTGGTGATTCACCTTGCCCCTCTATTGTAAGCCATTGGGTTATTATTGGTGATTCACCTTGCCCCTCTATTGTAAGCCATTGGGTTATTATTGGTGATTATTCACCTTGCCCCTCTATTGTGAGCCATTGGGTTATTATTGGTGATTCACCTTGCCCCTCTATTGTAAGCCATTGGGTTATTATTGGTGATTATTCACCTTGCCCCTCTATTGTAAGCCATTGGGTTATTATTGGTGATTCACCTTGCCCCTCTATTGTGAGCCATTGGGTTATTATTGGTGATTCACCTTGCCCCTCTATTGTAAGCCATTGGGTTATTATTGGTGATTCCCCTTGCCCCTCTATTGTAAGCCATTGGGTTATTATTGGTGATTCACCTTGCCCCTCTATTGTAAGCCATTGGGTTATTATTGGTGATTATTCACCTTGCCCCTCTATTGTGAGCCATTGGGTTATTATTGGTGATTCAGCTTGCCCCTCTATTGTAAGCCATTGGGTTATTATTGGTGATTATTCACCTTGCCCCTCTATTGTAAGCCATTGGGTTATTATTGGTGATTCACCTTGCCCCTCTATTGTAAGCCATTGGGTTATTATTGGTGATTATTCACCTTGCCCCTCTATTGTGAGCCATTGGGTTATTATTGGTGATTATTCACCTTGCCCCTCTATTGTGAGCCATTGGGTTATTATTGGTGATTATTCACCTTGCCCCTCTATTGTGAGCCATTGGGTTATTATTGGTGATTCACCTTGCCCCTCTATTGTAAGCCATTGGGTTGTTATTTGTGATTCACCTTGCCCCTCTATTGTAAGCCATTGGGTTATTATTGGTGATTCACCTTGCCCCTCTATTGTGAGCCATTGGGTTATTATTGGTGATTCACCTTGTCCCTCTATTGTAAGCCATTGGGTTATTATTGGTGATTCACCTTGCCCCTCTATTGTGAGCCATTGGGTTATTATTGGTGATTCCCCTTGCCCCTCTATTGTGAGCCATTGGGTTATTATTGGTGATTATTCACCTTGCCCCTCTATTGTAAGCCATTGGGTTATTATTGGTGATTCACCTTGCCCCTCTATTGTAAGCCATTGGGTTATTATTGGTGATTATTCACCTTGCCCCTCTATTGTAAGCCATTGGGTTATTATTGGTGATTCACCTTGCCCCTCTATTGTAAGCCATTGGGTTGTTATTGGTGATTATTCACCTTGCCCCTCTATTGTGATTCATTGGGTTATTATTGGTGATTATTCACCTTGCCCCTCTATTGTAAGCCATTGGGTTATTATTGGTGATTATTCACCTTGCCCCTCTATTGTAAGCCATTGGGTTATTATTGGTGATTCACCTTGCCCCTCTATTGTAAGCCATTGGGTTATTATTGGTGATTCATCTTGCCCCTCTATTGTGAGCCATTGGGTTATTATTGGTGATTATTCACCTTGCCCCTCTATTGTAAGCCATTGGGTTATTATTGGTGATTCACCTTGCCCCTCTATTGTAAGCCATTGGGTTGTTATTTGTGATTCACCTTGCCCCTCTATTGTAAGCCATTGGGTTATTATTGGTGATTCACCTTGCCCCTCTATTGTGAGCCATTGGGTTATTATTGGTGATTCACCTTGTCCCTCTATTGTAAGCCATTGGGTTATTATTGGTGATTCACCTTGCCCCTCTATTGTGAGCCATTGGGTTATTATTGGTGATTCCCCTTGCCCCTCTATTGTGAGCCATTGGGTTATTATTGGTGATTATTCACCTTGCCCCTCTATTGTAAGCCATTGGGTTATTATTGGTGATTCACCTTGCCCCTCTATTGTAAGCCATTGGGTTATTATTGGTGATTATTCACCTTGCCCCTCTATTGTAAGCCATTGGGTTATTATTGGTGATTCACCTTGCCCCTCTATTGTAAGCCATTGGGTTGTTATTGGTGATTATTCACCTTGCCCCTCTATTGTGATTCATTGGGTTATTATTGGTGATTATTCACCTTGCCCCTCTATTGTAAGCCATTGGGTTATTATTGGTGATTATTCACCTTGCCCCTCTATTGTAAGCCATTGGGTTATTATTGGTGATTCACCTTGCCCCTCTATTGTAAGCCATTGGGTTATTATTGGTGATTCATCTTGCCCCTCTATTGTGAGCCATTGGGTTATTATTGGTGATTATTCACCTTGCCCCTCTATTGTAAGCCATTGGGTTATTATTGGTGATTCCCCTTGCCCCTCTATTGTAAGCCATTGGGTTATTATCTTGCCTTCACCTACTCAACGTGGAATCTCACTGGCCGGTTGGCGTGGCTTGCTTTACGAGGGGCGGTGTTTGAGTTAGAATCGTTCAAGTCAACAAGAATGATGCAAAGCACTGTACTTTTGTACAAGCACTGCAAAGTGATTTTTAGACTCCTTTTTTTTTTTTGTGTTATTGGACCAACATTAAACCTTGATAATACATTCCGCTTTTTCAGCATCAAGGGACACTACAACATTTGGTGTCTTAAGATCATTAGTATGAAAAATTGTGTCAAAATATATCAGAAAGTATTCATACCCGTTGACTTATTATACATGTTGTTGTGTTACAGCCTGAATTCAAAATGGATAGAATATATATATTTTTCTCACCCATCCACACACAATACCACATAATGACAAAGTTAAAACATGTTTTGAGAAATGTGACCGACCGGCTCGATTCGATCTTATGTAGCAACATTTGAAATTGTGTTTTTTTTTTTTACATTGGATAAAAGTAGAGACTCAGCTAGAAAAAGGTATGTCATACACTACAGTTGAGGAACAATGGGAAAGTAATTCTGCTTTGAAAGATGATAAACTTGTAACCTCACTTTTGAGAAAATGGCCTTTAAATGTTTTGGTTCACCTACTGGAGAGCTCTTCTTGGTCTACGCCCATTCAGCATCGTTCACACCCTCTTAAGCCTTAGCCCCACCCATCTCTTTAAGGATTCACGTGTGAGGCCATGTGCTAAACAGAGTGAGTACGGTAGTGGCAGGGTAGACCATGTGAGGCCATGTGCTAAACAGAGTGAGTACGGTAGTGTACTAAACAACCAAAGATCTCAAGACTAAAGGCTGGTTTATACTACGTCTATCAACATGTCTGTAGACAGTTGGCGCAGTGACATCATCAACATTCTACTGTCGTCTGACATCAAACGTGTCATTGTCGTTATGAAAAAAGTATAAACACAAAAATGACAGGCTGATGGTCCAAAATAGCATAACTGGTGTATTTTAACATCAAAGTGGTTACTTTGCATAGTGGAGTATTTTGTTTAAACATGTAGCTAGCTAGCTAAACAATGAATCATTATCCCAACTCATAAAGTTACTACCCTGCATGAATCTGTAGCTAAAGCTAACCAAAATAGGTTCAATGTTAGCTAGCTAACTAGCTAACATTGAGCTATAACTAGCAATGCAAATGGCTCTGAGATACGAATAACACAGATCATACATGTAACATTAGCTAGCGAGCCAGCTAATGTTAGCTAGCTAGATAACAGTACGCTTTAACTTGCAATGAAAATGACTTTCTGACAAAATTAGAAACGTATAATATCTGAAAATGTAGCTAGCTAGACTATCTTACCCGTATACATAGATGAACACTTCTCCCTCTCTGTCACGGATGCCATGGTTGCCCTTAGTTTGAAGATGTAATCTGGAGACAGGTGTTTTATACAACAGCCTTCTGTGTTCTCTTTTCAAGTCCCTCTGCATATTTGCAATCAAACGCTAGAATTGTCTACATATCCTTAGCAATCATACTCGGCTTACACTGGGCATTCCACCGATTTCAAAACTCGGTCCTCCAGAAAGTGGAGAGCATTAGCAACACTTCGTGATATCGTTTAAAAAATCTGCGTTAGAAAGGATTACCTACACATACTGAGCAACTCATGTTATAGACATCTCTCGAACTCATGTCCAGCCCATCCATTAGCTCAGCCAATCATGGCTAGCGGGAAGGTTCCTGTCTTTTTCCGTGGCTAAACCAACTAGGCTCGTAATTTAACAATTTTATTTGTCTTTACAGATGGCATTAAGGCACATGAAAGTTCACATGTTCCAGAAGGCATTTCTGCCCCCCAAAAATGCATTTTGATAAAAAATAAATGTTTACGTTCAATTGCCTCTCCTGTGAAGTAGTGACACGCGACATACACCTTGTTTCCTGAAACAAGTCACAAATATTTGCTATTTTTTGGAAAATGAAATACAGAAATATCTCATTTACATAAGTATTCACACCCTTGAGTCAATACATGTTAGAATCACCTTTGGCAGTGATTACAGCTGTGAGTCTTTCAACATCAGGATTGTTACAGTATTTGTGTCACACCCTGATCTGTTTCACCTGTCTTTGTGATTGTCTCCACCCCCCTCCAGGTGTCGCCCATCTTCCCCATTATCCCCAGTGTATTTATACCTGTGTTCTCTGTTTGTCTGTTGCCAGTTCGTTTTGTTTCGTCAAGCCTACCAGCGTTTTTCCCCTTGCTCCTGTCTTTCTCAAGTTCCTGTTTTCTAATTTTCCTGATTTTGACCATTCTGCCTGCCCTTGACCCTGAGACTGCCTGCCGTTCTGTACCTTGTCACACCACCCTGGATTATTGACCTCTGCCTGCCCTTGACCCTGAGACTGCCTGCCGTTCTGTACCTTGTCACACCACCCTGGATTATTGACCTCTGCCTGCCCTGACCCTGAGCCTGCCTGCCGTTCAATACCTTGTCACACCACCCTGGATTATTGACCTTTGCCTGCCCTGAGCCTGCCTGCCGTTCTGTACCTTGTCACACCACCCTGGATTACTGACCTCTGCCTGCCCTGAGACTGCCTGCCGTTCTGTACCTTGTCACACCACCCTGGATTATTGACCTCTGCCTGCCCTGACTCTGAGCCTGCCTGCCGTTCTGTACCATGTCACACCACCCTGGATTATTGACCTCTGTCTGCCTTGACCCTGAGACTGCCTGCCGTTCTTTACCTTTTGGATTATTGACCTCTGTCTGCCTTGACCCTGAGACTGCCTGCCGTTCTTTACCTTTTGGATTACTGACCTCTGCCTGCCCTGACCCTGAGACTGCCTGCCGTTCTGTACCATGTCACACCACCCTGGATTATTGACCTCTGCCTGCCCTGACCCTGAGCCTGCCTGCCGTTCTGTACCTTGTCACACCACCCTGGATTATTGACCTCTGCCTGCCCTTGACCCTGAGACTGCCTGCCGTTCTGTACCTTTTGGATTACTGACCTCTGAGATTACTCACTCCCTGAGAATGCCCCCCCCCCCCCCCCCCCTTGTACAGATACATGGTTGTGGCATAGCAAGGTGCTCAACATCTGTCTCTTAATGTTATCATGAATTAGTAAGGAGGTTAGCGGTCTAAATCTTGAATAATGCAGTATACAACAGTCACAAGAAAAACACCCTAGAGTTATAAGCTCCTTCCTCAATTAAAAGATACAAACTGAAATGCTATTATTTCAGTATTTTTTTAATTCCATTTGAGGGCTACACTATTTGAAATAACAAAAAAACGTTATGAACAAATGCAGTGACGATCTTAGGCTTCCTGCTTGATCTTTTCATTCATGTCGTGTCGTGATGATCTCAGGCTTCCTGCTTGAAGCTGGTAGAGCACGGCGCTTGTAACGCCAGGGTAGTGGGTTCGATCCCCCGGGAACCACCCATACACAAAAAAAAATGTATGCACGCATGACTGTAAGTCGCTTTGGATAAAAACGTCTGCTAAATGGCATATTATTATTACTATTACTTGATATTTTCATTCATGTCGTGTCGTGATGATCTCAGGCTTCCTGCTTGATCTTTTCATTCATGTCATGTATCTTACAAAGAGTCCAAACGAGGGGCGCCTGCATGCCTTTTTAAATATCAAATTGAAAGGTGGCACAGCGTAGTGATAAATTTTTTTTTTTAAAAGACTGTTTTTTTTTCGAACATGGGAAAATGTCAATTTGCTTTTCCAGTTCATTCCCAGCTCATTTGAATAACGGTCAATTAGCCAAAATGAAAAGGAATTGTTATTGCCTGACCGCAGTCCATCCTGATGTGACCATTCCACTTTAAACTGTATTAGATATAGCAAAGACCTAGACTATTCCACTCATTATAACCATATACATTAACAGGGCTCTAACTGAACTGAAACGTTTCATTCTTGGCAGATCATCCGTTCAAAAACAAAGAAAAACGTCTCAGTCAAATTAGACCGTGGGAGTGGTCGGGCTCTGCTTGATTCCACACAGAGCTGCAACATGTCCATAATAGTCGGCTCAGCTGGAATCTACAGAATGGTTTTTGACCTATCGGCTGTTGTGGAATGCGGAATAATATTTATTTATTTACACTCTTAGAACAAAAGGGGCAGAGAAGTGGAATTTTTTATCACCCGCAACCTGCATTCAGAATGACTGCCGGGGGAAGGGGAGATTGAATACTGAGACTACCTCAATCAGCTAAACCGGAACATCCGTCTCAGTATCAGGTCCAATAACTCCATCTTTGTAGAACCCTATACCTCCACAAATAACCCTTTTTCGTAACCTTTTTTTTTCTTCTAAGAGTGTAGACCTAATGAATCGTCTAAACAGCCTTGCCATCATACGCCTCAGCTTGTGCCCAAAGTTTGTCGGAGCCAAACAGAGAAAAGAGTTCATGAATGAAGTAGGGTTGTTGTTTTCAATTCTGTCGGGAATGCCCAGCACACAGATGTTGAATTTCTGACTATGGTCCTTGATTTGTTGTAATTTCTCCTTTAGTGACATATTCTCTGCTTTGATTTCGGCAAATGTCTTATCCAGCTCTAGTATCCGAAGAAAGCGATCTGTTGCTGATGTCTCCAGATCTCCCTGCTTGGTAGTTTACCGCCATGCTTTTCTTTGTGACCTTCAATGGAGTTTTTTGGACAGGATTCAACTTTTCATCAAAACCTTTGGCGATTTCTTCACGTAAACCTACTCTTATAATGGATGTGAGGTCTGTGAGGTCTGTGAGGTCTGCGAGGTCAGTGAGGTCTGTGAGCTCTGTGAGGTCTGTAAGCACTGTGAGCTCTGTGAACTCTGTGAACTATGTGAGGTCTGTGAGGTCAGAAGGTCTGTGAGGTCTGTGAGGTCTGTGAGGTCTGTGAGCTCTGTGAGGTCAGTGAACTCTGTGACGTCTGTGAGGTCTGTGAGCTCTGTGAGGTCAGAAGGTCTGTGAGCTCTGTGAGGTCAGTGAGGTCTGTGAGCTCTGTGAGGTCTGTGAGCTCTGTGAGGTCTGTGAGCACTGTGAGCTCTGTGAACTCTGTGAGGTCTGTGAGGTCTGTGAGGTCAGAAGGTCTGTGAGGTCTGTGAGGTCAGTGAGGTCCGTGAGGTCTGTGAGGTCAGAAGGTCTGTGAGGTCTGTGAGGTCAGTGAGGTCTGTGAGCTCTGTGAGGTCTGTGAGGTCTGTGAGGTCTGTGAGCTCTGTGAGGTCTGTAAGCACTGTGAGCTCTGTGAACTCTGTGAAGTCTGTGAGCTCTGTGAGGTCTGTGAGCTCTGTGAGCTCTGTGAGGTCAGTGAGGTCCGTGAGCTCTGTGAGGTCTGTAAGCACTGTGAGCTCTGTGAACTCTGTGAGGTCTGTGTTAGTTTGGAGAAGACACCTGACGTGGGTGTTCACTGCATGCCACCGGATCGGAATGTACAAATTATATCAATTCATTTGTAAACATTGCAGGAATATTAGACGTGCAATGTGATGTTTTCTTTGTGGATATTTGTGTTGCATTTTGTCTAATGTAATTTCAGCTAGCTGGATATTCACTGTGTCTGGGGGTTTCATTTATCTTGTACTGCTGGGAGTAGGATGATGACTGATGTGTAGATCATTGCCTGATGTGCTATCCATACTGTTTCCTATCAGATACTAAATCTATCCGTACTGTTTCCTATCAGATACTAAATCTATCCATACTGTTTCCTATCAGATACTAAATCTATCCATACTGTTTCCTATCAGATATTAAATCTATCCATACTGTTTCCTATCAGATACTAAATCTATCCATGTTGTTTCCTATCAGATACTAAATCTATCCATACTGTTTCCTATCAGATACTAAATCTATCCATGTTGTTTCCTATCAGATACTAAATCTATCCATGTTGTTTCCTGTTAGAGACTAAATCTATCCATGTTGTTTCCTATCAGATACTAAATCTATCCATGTTGTTTCCTATCAGATACTAAATCTATCCATACTGTTTCCTATCAGATACTAAATCTATCCATACTGTTTCCTATCAGATACTAAATCTATCCATACTGTTTCCTATCAGATACTAAATCTATCCATACTGTTTCCTATCAGATACTAAATCAATCCATATTGTTTCCTATCAGATATTAAATCTATCCATGTTGTTTCCTATTAGATACTAAATCTATCCATGTTGTTTCCTATTAGATACTAAATCAATCCATATTGTTTCCTATCAGATATTAAATCTATCCATGTTGTTTCCTATTAGATACTAAATCTATCCATACTGTTTCCTATCA
>NW_028163756.1:0-2500 GCF_964263955.1 Coregonus lavaretus | reverse complement strand
CTTGAGCCATCAGAGAGGGGAGAGAGGGAGGAGGTGGGCTTGGCAGTGTGTGTGGTTATTGATGTACTGTATAGTCAACGAGTATAACTTATGCTGCAGCACACACAGACTTACTCACCTCCTTCAGACACACATGCACGAACGCATGCATGCATACACACACACACACACACACACACACACACACACACACACACACACACACACACACACACACACACACACACACACACACACACACACACACACACAGATAGAGACACACACACACACACACACACACACACACACTCACACACACACACACACACACACACACACACACACACACACACACACACACACACACACACACACACACACACACACACACACACACACACACACACACACACACACACACACACACACAGATAGAGACACACACACACACACACACACACACAGATAGAGACACACACACACACACACCACACACACACACACACACACACACACACACACACACACACACACACACACACAGATAGAGACACACACACACACACACACACACACAGATAGAGACACACACACACACACACACACACACACACACACACACACACACACACACAGAGATAGAGACACACACACACACACACACACAGATAGAGACACACACACACACACACACAGATAGAGACACACACACACACACACACACAAACAGATAGAGACACACACATACACACACACACACACACACACAGATAGAGACACACACACACACACACACACACACACACACACACACACACACACACACACACACAGATAGAGACACACACACACACACACACACACACACACACACACACACACACACACACACACATACTTCAATTACTCATCACTCTTAGTTTTCTCTCTCTTTCTGTCATATTATGTCTATATACAGTGTTGTAACGATCTGGTTGCCCTTTTCTTGTGTCAACAGGTCACAAATCTTGCTGCTGTGATGGCACACTGTGGTATTTCACCCAGTAGATATGGGAGTTTATCAAAATTGGGTTTGTTTTTCGAATTCTTTGTGGATCGCTGTAATCTGAGGGAAATATGTGTCTCTAATATGGTCATACATTTGACAGGAGGTTAGGAAGTGCAGCTCAGTTTCCACCTCATTTTGTGGGCAGTGGGCACATAGCCTGTCTTCTCTTGAGAGCCAGGTCTGCTTACGGCGGCCTTTCTCAATAGCAAGGCTATGCTCACTGAGTCTGTACATAGTCAAAGCTTTCCTTAAGTTTGGGTCAGTCACAGTGGTCAGGTATTCTGCCACTGTGTACTCTCTGTTTAGAGCCAAATAGCATTCTAGTTTGCTCAGATTTTTTGTTAATTCTTTCCAATGTGTCAAGTAATTCTCTTTTTGTTTTCTCATAATTGGTTTGGGTCTAAATGTGTTGCTGTCCTGGGGCTCTGTGGGGTCTGTCTGTGTTTGTGAACAGAGCCCCAGGACCAGCTGGCTGAGAGGATCTTTTCCAGGTTCATCTCTCTGAAGGTGATGGCTTTGTTATGTAAGGTTTGGGAATTACTTCCTTTTAGGTGGTTGTAGAATTTAACGGCTCTTTTCTGGATTTTGATAATTAGCAGGTATCGGCCTAATTCTTCACTGCATTCATTATTTGGTGTTTTACGTTGTACACTGAGGATATGTTTGCAGAATTCTGCATGCAGAGTCTCAATTTGGTGTTTGTCCCATTTTGTGAATTCTTGGTTGGTGAGCGGACCCCAGACCTCACAACCATTAAGGGCAATGGGTTCTATAACTGATTCAAGTATTTTTAGCCAGATCCTAATTGGTATGTCAAATGTTATGTTCCTTTTGATGGCATAGAAGGCCCTTCTTGCCTTATCTCTCAGATCGTTCACAGCTTTGTGGAAGATACCTGTGGCGCTGATATGTAGGCCGAGGTATTTATCGTTTTTTGTGTGCTCTAGGGCAACGGTGTCTAGATGGAATTTGTATTTGTGGTCCTGGCAACTGGACAGTCTTACTGAGATTTAATGTCAGAGCCCAGTTCTGACAGAATCTGTGCAGAAGATCTAGGTGCTGCTGTAGGCCCTCCTTGGTTGGTGACAGAAGGACCAGATCATCAGCAAACAGTAGACATTTGACTTCAGATTCTAGTAGGGCGAGGCCGGGTGCTGCAGACTGTTCTAGTGCCCTCACCAATTCGTTGATAAATATGTTGAAGAGGTTGGGGCTTAAGCTGCATCCCTGTCTCACCCCACGGCCCTGTGTAAAGAAATGTGTGTGTATTTTGCCAATTATAACCGCACTCTTGTTATTTGTGTACATGGATTTTATAATGTCGTATGTTTTTCCCCCAACCCCACTTTCAATCAATTTGTATAGCAGGCCCTCATGCCAAATTGAGTGAAAAGCTTTTTTGAAATCAACAAAGCATGAGAAGACTTTTCCTCTGTTTTGGTTTGTTTGTTTGTCAATTTGGGTGTGCAG
>NW_028163757.1:0-43854 GCF_964263955.1 Coregonus lavaretus | reverse complement strand
AGGAGAAGTGGGATGGACAGGGAGACATTGAGAAAAAGCTAAAGCGCTGGAGATATCCAAACTCTCTCACCTTCTCCCTTCATACACAGACAGGGACAGAAGAGATGGTGGAAGATGGAGAAAAGGAAGAGGGTTGGACAGAAAAAGAGAGAGCACTCTGGCAGCTGTCCTCTCAGCCCTCTGTAGGAAAAAACGTGTTTTCCACTCTTTTATCTTTATTGGAGTGTGTGTGTGTTGTGTGTGCATGTGTGTATGTGTGTGTGTGTGTTTGTGTCATCCCAAAGACTGTGTTTGGTGCAATTATGTGTCTTAACATGTTTAACATGTAGAAGTAAGAAAGCACAAATCCTGATATGGAGATACTTCCTGTATGATGTGTATAATAACTGCCATATTGAGATTTTTCACTGACAATCAACTACTAGACAATCAACCAAGTTGTTTTCAAACGTGTCAATCAACACACACACACACACACACGCACACACTGCATACACACAGCGCTGTGCAAAACAGTACCATCTTGTAGTCACTAGTTATACTGCTGGCTGCTCTTACAACAGACTAGTGACGTTTAGAAAAGGGAGTTGTTGGAAAGCTACTGTCAGCGTTCTCCATTTATAAACATCATTTTCAGTGTTCTATTTCAGAATGTTACTGTTGAATAGTTTGATAAGGCAGGCTATTGTGTTTTTGATTCATTAGAATTAGTAGAATGTTTCATTCTATTTGAGATAAAATGCATGTACTGTATATTCCGTCCATATACTTTTCAAAGAGTTCAGTTCTCTCATGGCAGAGGCTGGGTCAGAAATGGCAGTCTATTCCCTATATAGTGCACTATAACTTATAGGGGGTACGGTGTCATTCTAGATTTGACCAGAATCAACCACAGTGTACATAGACTTAGCTGTAACTAACTAACTATGAACTAATATGAACTAACTATCTCTCTGGTAGAGATGTTACTGTAAAAACCAAAACGGACATGTCCAGAAGTGACACAAACTTGCTAGCCACAAGACGCGCTGTCGACACGCGGAACAAGACAGTAAAGCTAACAGGCGTTTTAATGTGTCACCAAAGGTGATGTTCCAGTCATTATTCTATTCTAGCATCAAGTATTCTTTATTTTATCACTGTTGAATGTTGGTGATGTTTTAAAGCTGTGCTTGTGCGTGCCTGTGCGTGCGTGTGTGTGTGTGTGTGTGTTTGTTTTTAATAGCAACAATCTGTCTCTATATATCCATTGTAAATGTGTATTTAACTTTACATTGTGTAATGATGATGTTACTGATGGTTTGTGTTGCTGTGTCACTGTGTGGCTCGACGGGGTTAAGTTATGTGGCGTGTGACCCAGATGCACAGCGATGATTGGTTGGAGGTCATAGAGGGACACGCCCATCAGACAATCAACTGTCGATCAATTTGTCAATCACCTATCAATCAATCAGTTTGATCATCTGATTGGATAATAAGGAGCATCTTGCTGTGACTGGTTTGGACACACTGGTAGCTCTTCCTCTCAGTAGAGACTCATGCTGCTGTAGAGACACACACACACACACACACATACACACACGTTTATAAGACACTGCTGTGTCTGGCTCTATGCAAACAATCTGCTTTTTGCTCACTGCCCTGGGAACACACACACACACATCTGCTCTGTGCTAGGTGCACGGGGCAGGGAGAGAAGCCATGATGGAACTGCCTCTAACCGGAGACACTTCTGCCACAATGAGGACTTTTACTTTGAAATGTGTGTCTGCTTTAAAACAACTTTTACTTTGAAATTTAGAGAGGACTTTTATTTGGTGTTTTTTTCTCTCATCTGATGTTTTACTTCCAGGTGGATAAGGCTTGAGTAGATGTTCTTGTGTTCGCATGGCTTACTTCTTTCTGTCTTTCCTTGTTGCTTTCCTTTGTTTTCTTTTAAAACTGAATTGAAATAAAGACGATTTAAGGTTGGAGAGAAAAAAATTGAGAGAAAACATTAATGGTGGAGTACAACACGATTGTGCAACACGATAGTGCGTCAACAAACATTTTCCTGTTTAATTTTTTTTGCCATTTTGTTATGTATACACACTACCGGTCAAAGGTTTTAGAACACCTACTCATTCAAGGGTTTTTCTTTATTTTTACTGTTTTCTACATTGTAGAATAATAGTGAAGACATCAAAACTATGAAATAACACATATGGAATCATGTAGTAAACAAAAAAGTGTTAAACAAATCAAAATATAGTTTATATTTGAGATTCTTCAAATAGCCACCCTTTGCCTTGATGACAGCTTTGCACACTCTTGGCATTATCTCAACCAGCTTCACCTGGAATGCTTTTCCAACAGTCTTGAAGGAGTTCCCACATATGCTGAGCACTTGTTGGCTGCTTTTCCTTCACTCTGCGGTCCGACTCATCCCAAACCATCTCAATTTGGTTGAGGTCGGGGGATTGTGGAGGACAGGTCCTTACAGAGCCTGGAGGTGTGTTGGGTCATAGTCTTGTTGAAAAACAAATGATAGTCCCACTAAGCTCAAACCAGATGTGATGGCGTATCGCTGCAGAATGTTGTGGTAGCCATGCTGGTTAAGTGTGCCTTGAATTCTAAATAAATCACAGACAGTCACCAGCAAAGCACCCCTACACCATAACACCTCCTCCTCCATGCTTTACAGTGGGAAATACACATGCTGCGATCATCCGTTCACCCACATTGCGTCTCACAAAGACATGGCGGTTGGAACCAAAAATCTCCAATTTGGACTCCAGACCAAAGGACAAATTTCCACCGGTCTAATGTCCATTGCTCGTGTTTCTTGGCCCAAGCAAGTATATTCTTCTTATTGGTGTCCTTTAGTAGTGGTTTCTTTGCAGCAATTCGACTATGAAGGCCTGATTCACACAGTTGATGTTGAGATGTGTCTGTTACTGTCACGGAATCAGCCGAGGCTGCCCCTCCTCCTTGCTCGGGCAGGCTTCGGCGTTCGTCGTCCCCAGAGTACTAGCTGCCACCAATCTATGTTTCGGTGTTTGTCTAGTTTGTCCTGATTGTTTTCACCTGTTTCCCATTATGTTACATTGTATTCCCTTTATAACCCCCTGTCTCTCATTGGTTATTGTGTGTAATTGTTTTCCGTGAGGTCGGCAGTGTCCTGCGCTTGACTTCGCTCACAGCATACACGTCGCCCTGACAGAATCACACACCATTCATGGAGTCAGCAGGAGCGGCGGTGCCAGCTGGATCAATGGAGGAATGCGTCGAACACCAAGCGGCCATGATCCAGGCTCTCGGCACCGCCATGGAACGGGTGGTGAGCACTATTGAGCGATGGGAAAGAGGGGGTCTGCCTACGCCTCCTTCAACGATACCACCACCATCGGTGATGCCCATCGCTTCACCTCCGGGGTCCAGTGGGATTCGGCTCTCGCTCCCGAGGGCTTATGATGGCACAGCGGCCGGGTGTCAGGGTTTCCTGCTCCAGGTTGAACTCTACCTAGCAACCATCCACCCGGTGCCCTCGGGATACGAGAGCGTGTCCGCCCTCATCTCCTGTCTGTCCGGCAAGGCGCTGGAGTGGGCCAACGCCGAATGGGGGGGAATAGACGCCGCTACTGTCAACTATGCGGAGTTCACCTGCCGCTTCAGGGCAGTATTCGATCATCCACCAGAGGGTAAAGTGGCGGGTGAGCGTCTATTCCACCTTAGACAGGGGAGGAGGAGCGCACAGGAGTTCGCACTGGACTTCCGGACGCTGGCTGCCAACGCGGGATGGAATGAGAGGGCCCTCATCGACCACTACAGATGTAGCCTGAGGGAGGACATTCGTCAGGAATTGGCCTGCAGGGACACCAACGTCAGCTTCGACCAACTGGTGGACATGTCCATTCGCCTGGATACCCTGTTGGCTACCCGCGGATGTGCGGATTCAGGGCCGTCCATTCCATCCCCCAGCACTTCCGAGCCGACCCCTATGGAGCTCGGAGGTGCTGGTGCTAGGGAGACCAGGAGAGAGACCAGGAGGGAGGCCGTCCCCTGCACCAACTGTGGCCGCAGAGGACACACTGCTGGTCGGTGCTGGGGAGGGTCTCCTAGGAATCGAGGCAGTAGGCAGCGCACTGATGAGTCATTCCAGGTGAGTAGGCACCCAACTCACCCAGAGCTCTCTGTTGCGCATATGTGTATTAAAGTTGTGTTTCCCAAGGTTTCTCCTCACTCCCAGCATAAGGCGCTAGTAGATTCAGGCGCAGCTGGGAATTTTATCAATCGCCAATTCACCTATAAGTTAGGGATTCCTATTGTACCTGTTGATGTGCCCTTCCCCATCCATGCCCTAGATAGCCGCCCTTTGGGGTCAGGATTGATTAGGGAAGTCACAGCACCTCTCAGGATGAAAACGCAGGAGGGCCATGAGGAGATACTACGTTTGTATTTGATTGATTCTCCTGCGTTTCCCGTGGTGTTGGGGCTTCCCTGGTTAACATCTCATGACCCCAACATTTCATGGCAACAGAGGGCTCTCAAGGGATGGTCTGATCAGTGTTTCGGGCGGTGTGTAGGTGTTTCTGTAGGGGCAACGACGGTGGAAAGCCCGAACCAATGTCACGATCGTTAGACGGAATGGACCAAGGCGCAGCGTTGCAGGCAAACATACTTTATTTAAAGAGAGTAAACACTCGAACAAAACAATAAACGATACCGTGACGTCCAAAGGTTAAACACAACCAACACGGAATAACCCAAAATGAACAAACCAACTGGAACAAGATCCCACAACTATTGTGGGAAAACAGCCTCTATAAATATGGCTCCCAATCAGAGACAACCAGCAACAGCTGACACTCGTTGCCTCTGATTGGGAACCACTCAGGCCAACACAGAAATACAATACATAGAATATACACACCCTGGCTCAACATATAGAGTCCCCAGAGCCAGGGTGTGACAACCAAGTTCCCACCATGCACATTCCACCTGAGTATGCCGATTTGGCACTCGCCTTCTGTAAAAAGAAGGCGACTCAATTACCACCTTATCGACAGGGGGATTGTGCGATAGACCTCCAAGTAGGCGCTGCGCTTCCGCGTAGTCATGTGTATCCTCTGTCTCAGGAGGAGACGGCGGCTATGGAGACATACGTCACCGAATCTCTGAGACAGGGATACATACGGCCGTCCACTTCCCCTGCGTCCTCGAGTTTCTTTTTTGTGAAGAAGAAGGATGGGGGTTTACGCCCATGTATTGATTACCGTGGTCTCAATCAGATCACAATCAAATACACCTATCCTCTCCCTCTGATTGCTAGTATGACGGAGTCATTACACGGGGCGCGATTCTTCACAAAATTGGATCTCAGGAGCGCGTACAACCTGGTGCGCATTAGGGAGGGAGATGAGTGGAAGACAGCATTCAGTACCACCTCGGGTCACTATGAGTACCTCGTCATGCCATACGGTTTAATGAATGCTCCTTCAGTCTTCCAATCATTTGTGGACGAGATTTTCCGGGACTTGCATGGACATATTGATGACATTCTAATATACTCCGCTACACGAGCCGAGCATGTGTCCCTGGTGCGTCGAGTGCTTGGTAGACTGTTAGAGCATGACCTGTATGCGAAGGCGGAGAAATGTCTGTTCTTCCAGGAGTCCATCTCCTTCCTGGGACATCGGTTGTCCGCGTCAGGGGTGGAGATGGAGATTGACCGCGTTTCTGCCGTGCGTAATTGGCAGACTCCCACCACGGTGAAGGAAGTGCAGCGGTTCTTGGATTTTGCCAATTACTACCGGAGGTTTATCCGGGGCTTTGGACAGGTAGCAGCTCCCATTACCTCCCTGCTAAAGGGGGGTCCGGTGCGTCTGCTGTGGTCGGCTGAGGCGGACAGGGCGTTTAGACGTCTGAAGGACCTGTTTACCTCGGCTCCGGTGCTGGCACATCCAGATCCCTCTTTGGCGTTCCAAGTTGAGGTGGATGCGTCCGAGGCTGGGATCGGTGCTGTCTCAGTGCTCGGGTACGCCACCAAAACTCAGTTCCTGTGCTTTCTATTCTAAGAAGCTCAGTCCGGCGGAGCGCAATTATGACGTGGGGGACAGGGAGTTGTTAGCTGTGGTTCAAGCCCTGAAGGTGTGGAGGCATTGGCTTGAGGGGGCTAAACACCCTTTTCTCATTCTGACTGACCATCGTAACCTGGAGTACATCCGGGCAGCGAGGAGGCTGAACCCTCGCCAGGCAAGGTGGGCTATGTTTTTCTCCCGATTTGTATTTAAGCTCACCTATAGACCAGGGTCACAGAACGCTAAGGCAAACGCCCTGTCCCGACTATATGACACAGAGGAGAGGTCCATTGAGCCCACTCCCATACTCCCGGAGTCTTGTCTGGTGGCACCGGTGGTGTGGGAGGTTGATGCGGACATCGAGCGGGCGTTACGTACCGATCCTACTCCCCCACAGTGTCCAGAGGGTCGGAAGTACGTGCCGCTCGAGGTTCGCGATCGATTGATATATTGGGCTCACATGTCACCCTCCTCTGGTCATCCTGGTATTGGTCGAACAGTGCACTGCCTTAGTGGGAAGTACTGGTGGCCCACTTTAGCTAAGGACATGAGGGTTTATGTTTCCTCCTGCTCGGTGTGCGCCCAGTGTAAGGCGCCTAGACACCTGCCCAGAGGGAAGTTACAACCCGTACCCATTCCACAACGGCCGTGGTCTCACCTATCGGTGGATTTTGTCACGGACCATCCCCCCTCCCAGGGGAACACGACGATCTTGGTCGTTGTGTCACGTTTTCGAAGGCCTGCCGTCTCATTCCCCTGCCAGGTCTCCCTACTGACCTACAAACTGCTGACGCCCTGTTCACACACGTCTTCCGGCACTACGGGGTGCCTGAGGATATAGTGTCTGATCGGGGTCCCCAGTTCACCTCTAGAGTCTGGAGGGCGTTTATGGAACGTCTGGGGGTCTCGATTAGCCTTACCTCAGTTTTTCACCCAGAGAGTAACGGGCAGAGTGAACCAGGATGTGGGTAGGTTTCTGAGGTCCTATTGCCAGGACCGGCAGGAGGAGTGGTCAGGATATATTCCCTGGGCACTCCGCCACTCCTCCACTAACCTTACGCCTTTCCAGTGTGTGCTGGGTTATCAGCCGGTCCTGGCACCTTGGCATCAGAGCCAGATCGAAGCCCCTGCGGTGGACGAGTGGTTTCGGCGCTCGGAAGAAACCTGGAACGCTGCGCATGTCCATCTGCAACGGGCTATCAGGCGGAAAAAGGCGAGTGCCGATCGCCACCGCAGTGAGGCTTCGTTGTATGTAAACCTGCCCCTTCGCCTGCCCTGCCGGAAGCTGGGTCGGCGGTTTGTGGGGCCATTTAAAGTCCTGAGGAGATTGAACGAGGTATGCTATAGGTTACAACTGCCCATTAATTACCGCATTAACCCCTCGTTCCATGTGTCTCTCCTCAGGCCGGTGGTGGCTGGTCCACTCCAGGAGAGTGAGGTACAAGAGGCTCCTCCGCCCCCATTGGACATCGAGGGGGCTCCGGCGTACTCAGTCCGTTCCATCTTGGATTCGAGGCGTCGGATGGGGGGCCTGCAGTATCTCGTGGAGTGGGAGGGGTACGGTCCGGAGGAACGGTGCTGGGTCGCTAGGAGGGACATCCTAGATCCCTCCATGTTGAGGGACTTCCACCGGAGTCATCTGACTCGCCCTGCTCCGCGTCCTCCTGGCCGTCCCCGAGGCCGGGGTCGGCGCACGGCTGGAGCCGCGCGTCAAGGGGGGGGGTACTGTCACGTCGTAAAATCAGCCGAGGCTGCCCCTCCTCCTTGCTCGGGCAGGCTTCGGCGTTCGTCGTCCCCGGAGTACTAGCTGCCACCGATCTATGTTTCGGTGTTTGTCTAGTTTGTCCTGATTGTTTTCACCTGTTTCCCATTATGTTACATTGTATTCCCTTTATAACCCCCTGTCTCTCATTGGTTATTGTGTGTGATTGTTTTCCGTGAGGTCGGCAGTGTTCGGGTGTATGCGTATTTTGTTCCTCCCTGTTTGGAGGTTTTGTTTGTATTTTGATTACTGTGCTAGTAAAGTTTGTCTGCCAGTAGCTCGGTGTCCTGCGCTTGACTTCGCTCAAAGAATACACGAACTCTGTGAAGCATTTATTTGGGCTGCAATTTCTGAGGCTGGTAACTCTAATGAACTTATCCTCTGCAGCAGAGGTAACTCTGGGTCTTCCATTCCTGTGGCGGTCCTCATGAGAGCCAGTTTCATCATAGCGCTTGATGGTTTTTGCGAATGCACTTGAAGAAACTTTCAAAGTTCTTAAAATGTGTGTGTGTTTGTGTTTGTTTAAGAAGGCACACCTGTTAATTGAAATGCATTCCAGTTGACTACCTCATGAAGCTGGTTGAGAGAATGCCAAGAGTGGGAAAAGTTGTCATCAAGGCAAAGGGTGGCTATTTGAAGAATCTCAAATATATAATATATTTTGATTTGTTGAACACTTTTTGGGTTACTACATGATTCCAAATGTGTTATTTCATAGTTTTGATGTCTTCACTATTATTCTAAAATGTAGAAAATAGTAAAAATAAAGAAAAACCCTTGAATGAGTAGGTGTTCTAAAACTTTTGACCGGTAGTGTATGTTTTACAAAACAGTGTGTTCTAAATAGTATGCTTAGTAATAGTACATAGTTAATACTTTGAGTAAGCAACAGTATGATGGCCTCTTTAGTCTCAGAATGTCCCTCTCATGTGGTTCACCCCTGTGGCTCACAGTAGTAACTACTCTGTAATGTTATGTTTCTCCTCTCCTGTGTGTGTGTTGAATGATGATTGTCTTGAAATTCACAGAACCCCAGACGAAGCCAATAGTCAATGAGATCCCAGCCTTGGCTTTAAAGCCCCTCCCCCCTAGTCGCACACATTCCAGACCGTCAACCAACACCCAGTCCGCAGTGATGTCATAATAGGGTTCCGTTCTCTCTTTGATGAACATACACGCACAGCCAAATAGATGATTTGGAATAGACGCCACTGTGACACTAACACTTACATTTTAGTCATTTAGCAGACGCGCTTATCCAGAGTGACTTACAGGAGCAATTAGGGTTTAGTGCCTTGCTTAAGGGCACATCGACAGATTTTTCACCTAGTCGGCTCGGGGATTAGAACCAGCGACCTTTCGGTTACTGGCACAACGCTCTTACCCACTAAGCTACCTGCCGCCCATTTACCCAAATGAAGTTAGAGAGAAGGAGATGGAGAGAGAGATGAGATAAGCCTGCTTGGCAAATCAGGGAAACAACTGTGAAACAAATGCCTCTTCTCAAATATGAACCTGACACACTCACACACACACACAGGCGATTTTCCATGATCTAATATGTGGGGGTGGCATGACGACATGAGGTTAGAACTCTGGGCAGGAACTCATGGAATGAAGAGAAATGTCGCCAGGACAGATCTAGACATTGAAGTTGGAAGTTTATGTACACCTTAGCCAAATACATTTAAACTCTGTTTTTCACAATTCCTGACATTTAATCCTAGTAAAATTCCCTGTTTTAGGTCAGTTAGGATCACCACTTTATTTTAAGAATGTGAAATGTCAGAATAATAGTAGAGAGAATGATTTATTTCAGCTTTTATTTCTTTCATCACATTCCCAGTGGGTCAGAAGTTTACATACACTAAATTAGTATTTGGGAGCATTGCCATTAAATTGTTTAACTTGGGTCAAACGTTTCAGGTAGCCTTCCACAAGCTTCCCACAATAAGTTGGGTGAATTTTGGCCCATTCCTCCAGACCGAGCTGGTGTATCTGAGCCAGGTTTGTAGGCCTGCTTGCTCACACACGCATTTTAAGTTCTGCCCACACATTTTCTATAGGATTGAGGTCAGGGCTTTGTGATGGCCACTCCAATACCTTGACTTTGTTGTCCTTAAGCCATTTTGCCACAACTTTGGAAGTATGCTTGGGGTCATTGTCCATTTGGAAGACAAATTTGCAACCAAGCTTTAACTTCCTGACTTATGTCTTGAGATGTTGCTTCAATATATCCACATAATTTTCCTTCCTCATGATGCCATCTATTTTGTGAAGTGCACCAGTCCCTCCTGCAGCAAAGCACCCTCACAGCATGATGCTGCCACCCCCGTGCTTCACGGTTGGGATGGTGTTCTTCGGCTTGCAAGCGTTCCTCATTTTTCCTCCAAACATAACGATGGTCATTATGGCCAAACAGTTCTATTTTTGTTTCATCAGACCAGAGGACATTTCTCCAAAAAGTACGATCTTTGTCCCCATGTGCAGTTGCAAACCGTAGTCTGGCTTTTTTATGGCGGTTTTGGAGCAGTGGCTTCTTCCTTGCTGAGCGGCCTTTCAGGTTATGTCGATATAGGACTCGTTTTACTGTGGATATAGATACTTTTGTACCTGTTTCCTCCAGCATCTTCACAAGGTCCTTTGCTGTTGTTCTGGGATTGATTTGCACTTTTCGCACCAAAGTACGTTCATCTCTAGGAGACAGAACGCGTCTCCTTCCTGAGCGGTATGACGGCTGCGTGGTCCCATGGTGTTTATACTTGTGTACTATTGTTTGTACAGATGAACGTGGTACCTTCAGGCATTTGGAAATTGCTCCCAAGGATGAACCAGACTTGTGGAGGTCTACAATTATTTTTCTGAGGTCTTGGCTGATTTCTTTGGATTTTCCCATGATGTCAAGCAAAGAGGCACTGAGTTTGAAGGTAGGCCTTGAAATACATCCACAGGTAAACCTCCAATTGACTCAAATGATGTCAATTAGCCTATCAGAAGCTTCTAAAGCCATGACATCATTTTCTGGAAATTTCCAAGCTGTTTAAAGGCACAGTCAATTTAGTGTATGTAAACTTCTGACCCACTGGAATTGTTATACAGTGAATTATAAGTGAAATAATCTGTCTGTAAACAATTATTGACTTGCCAAAACTATAGTTTGTTAACAGGAAATTTGTGGAGTAGTTGAAAAACGAGTTTTAATGACTCCAACCTAAGTGTATGTAAACTTCCGACTTCAACTGTATGTAATGTGTATCTATAAGTCCCTTCTATGTACTAGTGCACTGCTTTAGGCCAATCCTATATGAATTAGTGTGCCACTCCAGATTTAGTGTTAGAAACAAACTCCGAATCTGGAAATACTACAGACCACTCTCAGATCTATCCCAAAATACACCCTATTCACAATATAGTTCACTATTTTAGCCTCTGACATACTGGAAGACTAAGTGATTCACTACAAGTGGTCCCATTCATAAGCAGATGTCCCACACACATACGAACATACATACCCATGCATCTGCACACGTACAGCCGTGGTCAAAAGTTTTGAGAATGACACAAATATTAATTTTCACAAAGTCTGCTGCCTCAGTTTTTATGATGGCAATTTGCATATACTCCAGAATGTTATGAAGAGTGACCAGATTATTGCAATGAATTGCAAAGTCCCTCTTTGCCATGAAAGTGAACTTAATCCCAAAAAAACATTTCCACTGCATTTCAGCGCTGCCACAAAAGGACCAGCTGACATCATGTCAATGGTTCTCCCGTTAACACAGGTGAGAGTGTTGACGAGGACAAGGCTGGAGATCACTCTGTCATGCTGATTGAGTTAGAATAACAGACTGGAAGCTTTAAAAGGAGGGTGGTGCTTGAAATCATTGTTCTTCCTCTGTTAACCATGGTTACCTGCAAGGAAACACGTGCCGTCATCATTGCTTTGCACAAAAAGGGCTTCACAGGCAACGATATTGCTGCTAGTAAGATTGCACCTAAATCAACCATTTATCGGATCATCAAGAACTTCAAGGAGAGAGGTTCAATTGTTGTGAAGAAGGATTCAGGGCGCCCAAGAAAGTCCAGCAAGCGCCTGGACCATCTCCTAAAGTTGATTCAGCTGCGGGATCGGGGCACCACCAGTGCAGAGCTTTCCCAGGAATGGCAGCAGGCAGGTGTGAGTGCATCTGCACGCACAGTGAGGCGAAGACCTTTGGAGGATGGCCTGGTGTCAAGAAGGGCAGCGAGGAAGCCACTTCACTCCAGGAAAAACATCAGGGACAGACTGATATTCTGCAAAAGGTACAGGGATTGGACTGCTGAGGACTGGGGTAAAGTCATTTTCTCTGATGAATCCCCTTTCCGATTGTTTGGGGCATCCGTAAAAAAGCTTGTCCGGAGAAGACAAGGTGAGCGCTACCATCAGTCCTGTGTCATGCCAACAGTAAAGCATCCTGAGACCATTCATGTGTGGGGTTGCTTCTCAGCCAAGGGAGTGGGCTCACTCACAATTTTGCCTAAGAACACAGCCATGAATAAAGAATGATACCAACACATCCTCCGAGAGCAACTTCTCCCAACCATCCAAGAACAGTTTGGTGACAAACAATGCCTTTTCCAGCATGATGGAGCACCTTGCCATAAGGCAAAAGTGATAACTAAGTGGCTCGGGGAACAAAACATCAACATTTTGGGTCCATGGCCAGGAAACTCCCCAGACCTTAATCCCATTGAGAACTTGTGGTCAATCCTCAAGAGGCAGGTTGACAAACAAAACCCCATAAATTCTGACAAAGTCCAAGCATTGATTATGCAAGAATGGGTTGCCATCAGTCTGGATGTGGCCCAGAAGTTAATTGACAGCATGCCAGGGCGGATTGCAGAGGTCTTGAAAAGGAAGGGTCAACACTGCAAATATTGACTCTTTGCATAAACTTAATGTAATTGTCAATAAAAGCCTTTGACACTTATGGAATGCTTGTAATTATACTTCAGTATACCATAGTAACATCTGACCAAAATATCTAAAAACACTGAAGCAGCAAACTTTGTGAAGACCAATACTTGTGTCATTCTCAAAACATTTGACCATGACTGTATACACACACAAACACACACACGTATACACATGTACACACACGTCCACACTCACATAGAAATAGGTCAGGCGTCAGGGTGTGATGTTCTGACCAGCTGCTATGACAGAGAAAGAAAGAAAGAGCGAGAGAAAAGAAAAGAAAGAGAGAGAGAAGGCTTGTCTGTTCTTGTCAGGGTATGGATGACTCCTTTGAACTCCCACAATTCCAGCGGTAGATCAATAGGAGGAGGTAGCTCTGCACACACAGCTCTTAATATGTCTTCTATGATGTCATATGTCTGGATGCTTTCCACTCATCAAAAAGCTACAAGGACAGGGGATAAATGATTAGAGCAAGAGAGAGGGGGTGAGAGAGAGGGGGAGAGAGGGGTTGAGATTGAGAGTGGGGGTGAGAGAGAGAGAGGGGGGTTTGAGAGAGAGAGGGGGGTTTGAGAGAGAGAGGGCAAACAAGATTGGCAAACAAACATGCAAATACCCAGCAAGATAAACCCGAATTCTGTCCGCACTGCAACCGGCTGAGCGCGAGAGGAATGCAAGTAGTGCCCTTTGTTCAATGTCAAAGTGCTTATGTCATTTTATCTACCCAATATAGTGTAAATAGCATGAATGGCATTTTAATCTTAATAACTCTTCAAACTGCCTGAGGGTGAGCACAAAGTATGTAGGTTTAGAGAGTCTAAATAGTTTACTAGAGATAAATGAACATGATATATTTCTCAGGCATTTTTATTTTCACTAAGAAGTGCATTGGAATGTTTTCTAATATAAATTGTCAAGACTGATTCTGCAGCTCAAGTTCAAAGCAGTGATTTATAATGTTATTCTGTTGAGTTATGGCACAGGGCTACAAACAATATTGTTTTATTGTTATGTTTATTTGACACCATGCACAATTAAGACATAAATCTCAGAGGCTGAATCTGATGCATTGTACCAGATAATAAACAGGTCATGTTGGTCCCCATGCAGTCCCTGGGCAGGTGTACAATAACACATTCATCATACATACAATAGATTAATCATGTGCAGTACAACAGACATTATATAGTATACAAAGATTTCATATCCTCTTTATTTCTAGACCAGGGCCGGCCAACCGTCCTCCTGACCTTGGCCAATCCTCCTGCAGGATTACCCATATTGGGCCTGTTAGAAATCCATCTAACTGGAGACACCTGCAGGCTTTTGCTCCTGCCCTGCACTAAGACGAGCCCCACATGCCAACAGGTATGCTCCTACAACGGCCATCTCACCTCTGCCGCCAATGTGACAGGCTGATGTGGAGAGAGAGTGAGCTGTATGGGGCTTGATCCATGGATCAGGTGGTGCAGAGGCGAGAGCACTACTCCCTGCAACACTAAATCCCATGCCTTGGGTGGCGGCAGAAGTAAGTCTAGCTCTAGGCCTAGATTCAATATGTATGGGTATAGCGTGATTGAAATTAAAAGGTAATTTCCGATTGAGCTGATATATGCAGCGTTTACCGTGAATGCAGTATCCGCAAACCTGGGAACATTGCTTTTAAATTTCAATCGCGCTAAACAGCGGATCTTCAGCACAACGGATTGAATCTAGGCCCTACTCTCAGATACACACGCCACAATACTACAGTAGAAGTGGGTATGCGTGGTATAGAAGGTATTACGGTAGAAATGGGCGGGCTTTAATCTCCATGTGCCGCCGCAGGGTTTGATTGACAGCTCGGATTGTCCCAGAGAGCGCGCTGCGCGGGCAGAGTCTAGGCAGGGGGATCCAGCAACCAACCCTGGAGAAAAAATAACACACAGCAGCGAACGTCTGTTTCAAGATTATTTTATTGCAGTGAGGTGAGTTCTATTCTACACGTTTATGGTGTTCTGTTACATGTTAAAACGACTTATTCGAATAGGACATCGTCTTAAATTGGGAGTTAAGAAGTTTTGGGGGATTGTGTGAGTGCTTGCTTATGGAGCTGTGACGCCGGCAGACTGTCTGGGTGAGCTGGCGAGAGGAGAGGAAAAGGGAAAACTGGCTGAGGGGGGGAATCGAAACTTTTAGGGATTTTTTTTACTTCGTGTCCGAAACTGCGTGGAAAGTAAAAAAAACCCCGTGGCCATTAAAGTTTTGGTTTTTTATATCGCAGTCATATCGGAAAGTGATATCGTTTACAGGATTTTGTTTGCGTTGTGGGCCATTTCTGCTGTTTTGCGAAATAATGCTTTTTCGTCTTCGCAGAGACTGACGTTGAAGAAGTGAGTGCGCAACAGGCTAAAACTCTTTCTCTTCTCTCTCTCTTTCTCTTTCTCTCTCTGTTCTTTACATAACAATCCACAGGCCCAGTGGTGTCTGTTTAAAAACACTGTTTTAATTGATCAAAGCGAAGTATGTCTGTTTTACTTCATAAAAAAAAAAAATTGGGATGCTGAGATGACGATATGGCAGGGATTATGAAATAGTGGAAATGGAGGGACACAATGTAGCTCTTTATTGCATTAATGATATTACCGATGGTGAATTGTTATTGTATACGATCACAACGCACTTCTCCGAGACTGTGTAGTTTATAGCCGATTGAGGAGAGGATACTGTGTCCGAAGGGGAGAGAAGAGAGGTCTCTCAACTCCAGCATAGCCTGGCATTCCAGTAAGTCTGCCTGTCTGCTCTCTCTCTCTCTCTCTCTCTCTCTCCCCCCTCTCTCCCCCCTCTCTCTCTCTCTCTCTCTCTCTCTCTCTCTCTCTCTCTCTCTCTCTCTCTCTCTCTCTCTCCCCCCTCTCTCCCCCCTCTCTCTCTCTCTCTGCAGACGTGGAAGTCCAATGCAGTTATTTCATGCGTTAATGATTTTGTTTCCAAACGACAAGCCTATTGTTGTCACACTTTTTAAAGTCGATTCTTCACTTTTTTATTTAGAAAACGTTTTTCTTTATTCGCCGATGAATCGATACCCTTAGTTGAAAGGAAACTTTGTTTTAAGTAGGCTACAAGCTAACTTAATGTTAGGGTATTATGGGATATGCTCGTCATTATCCCTAGGGTGTTGTGTCACGGTTATATAGCCGTTATAACGTTGTTATGTCGTTCTGATAATATTGCTATGTCGTTGAGTTGCGAACGCTGGATCTAGAGGGCAAGTTGGAGAAAAATAGCATAAGTAACACACACAGAAACACACCATGGCACAGAAAAGATGAGAAATCCGATCCCAAATAGATGACGTCAGATGACATTCCTTTGCTGTAAAGCTGATGTGGCCTTCTGTGTGTGTGAGTGTGCTTTTATCCTGGAAAAGTGATATCTCAGACTCTTTCGCGGAGAAAATCCGTGTCTGTGATTTGCGGTGGAATCAGACTTCTACAGTTATAGATTAAGTTCTGAAGAGTTTTAATAAAACATGCTTTTTCACCTCATCTATAGATCTTTGGAAGAACTCCTGTGTTGGTGGCCCATAGTGTTATAGTCATAATATGTAGTCTACATTTGTCCTATATATAATTATAATGATTTAATTATTTCATTTTTGTGTTGAGGTATTGGCTTGTCAGGTGTTGTATCAACTGTCCTATAGGTGTGTGTGTGTGTGTGTGTGTGTGTGTGTGTGTGTGTGCAGAGTTCAGCAGCAGACTTTCCTCCCATGATGTCACATGGTGTTGCATATCAGGAACATCATAACAATAACAACAGTAACAGTATTGGAATCCACACTAGAATAACATCAGTAACAATAACATAACTGTAACATTCCTATTGCCATCATAACTAGAAGGTGACTGTCCTGGAGGTGCTTTGGCACGTTATGGCTGGGTAGGGGTTTTTGTTCCTAAACTGGCTACAGGTGTGTGTGTGGGGGGGGGGGGGGGGGGGGACTACAGTCTTTAGGCCTGTCTCCGACTGAGCCTTGCAGGCCACCGTAGGACCATGTGGGCGGTCTGGTCTGGTCAGCTGGCAGCAGCTTCCTGCTTCCTGTGGCTGAGCCTTCTCATTGGTCACGCTGGGAGAAGCATTCTTTTCCACTGAGGTCATGTGGTTAGCATCTGGAATGGACAGGAGAGAGATGTCCTCAGAAAGGTCTGGAACCTAGAGATGCAACATACGGGTACTTCCTGAAACAGACTAAACAGGATAGAGTCTGACTTGGATGTATTTATTTTTCTCCAAATCATGAATGAATGACACACACAGGATGACTACCAGGGGGTAACCAGCTGATCAAGTATGATGAAGTATGACTTTCATTTATTTAAGTTAATGAAATATACCTCTTGGTTAAGTGGGAAATACTGCATTTTAAAGTTTTACTTACCTACATATAGACACTTACACAACTGCAAATTAGTACCTAATATGTAGTACCAAATGTGTCTGTCTCAGGAGTGTGTGTGTGTGTGTGTGTGTGTGCGTTTGGGACGACTGCGTGCGCGTGTGTGTGTTGAATGATGATTGTCTTGACATTCTCAGAACCCCAGACAAAGCTGATAGCCAATGATATCCCAGCCTTGTGTGTGTGTGTGTGTGTGTGTGTATTAACGAAAAGTTTCCCTCTGTTGCCTGCCACTGTGCTGAGTGGTTCTCCTCCCTATTCTGTCCCCCTTGACTGAGCAACAGAGCATTCACAGGAAGGTTCCATCAGATTCACAGACAGAGGCCTTCTCTCTCTTCCTTCATTTCCTCCACACACACACACTCTGAAGGCTGGATCTTTGTTGAAGTATCCCAGCGCCTTATGTTTACTTGGCACAGACCTGTAATATTTACCCTCCTCCTTCTCTTTCTCCTTTTATTTATATTTCTCTCTCGCTCTTTTTGCCTCCCTCTCCCCTCCTCTCTCCTCCTCCCTCTTCCCCCCCCCTATTTCCCCTCCTTTTCTCCTCTTGGTGATTTCCTGCATTGTTGAGAGTTGATTTAGACAGAGATAAAATAAGTATTTCAACCCCCCCTTTCCAACCCTCCCTCTCCTCTCCCCCCTCTTTCTCTTGTCCCCTGTGCCCTCCTTGGGGATGCAGGGCTCTATGTCTCTCTCAGACCATGAAGAGAACTCTACCGTATCCTATGGCTGCCACTGTAGACTTTGGGACTAGCTAGCAGTGTTAGCTTCTGTTAGCATTGCAGCTAACATCCTCCTGCATTATTGTAGTGAATTTCATTGCTGTCAGTGTTAGCTTTCCTTAGGGTAGCTACGTTATTAATATGTCACTCATGGCTAGCAACATTAGCTTCTCCTAGCCTAGCCGCTAACAGCGGAAGGTAAACGTGTGTTTGTCTCGTTGGTCTTAGTGAGTGAGCGTGCCTACATTAGTACACACATACACACACACACACATCTGTGACATAACTCACATTTTCGTGCCTGCATTAGCATGCTAGGCGTGTTAGCATGGCTATGGAAAGTTCCATCTGCTCTTAATGGCTGTTTTATGCAGGTGTGTGTTTTCACGGATGTGTGTGTTTGTGTGTGGCAGTATACTGCTAAATCTTCTTCAAAAGCCAAAAGGAAATAGAAATTGTTGCTAGATTTCTGCAATAACTCAATAGATTGTTATAATGATAGGCTAGAAACATGAGCATCACCCAGGCCATGCCACACCCCCTCCTACCCTACTTACATACCTCTGTCATTTCCACCTCCTCTCTCTTCCCCCTTTTCCCCATTTATTTTTCTTTTCCCCTCCTTGCCTCCAAGCAGGACCCCTACAAATCATCATAAACACACACACACACACACACACACACACACACACACACACACACACACCTCCCCCAACCTGGGGTCACAAGGTCAAATTCCTCCTCCTCAATCAGGCCTCAGGATGTGTGTGTGTGTGTAGCCTATATGTATGTGTGTGCGTGCCAGTTCCATCCCCACCTCACCACAATGTCCTCTCCACTCTTTGGGATTAATACCATATTATTCTAACGGATTAACTCTCTACCCTTCCTTTGTCACACATACATGCACGCTCACACACCCACACTAAGGGAGACCACGCATTCTGAGGATATATTCCAATACACAGTGGAATGTGTATCCTGGGAGGAATGTGCATGGTTCTTCACTGTGATCCCCCCCCCCCCTCTCTCTCTCTCTCTCTCTCTCTCTCTCGATCTCTCTCTCTCTCGATCTCTCTCTCTCAATCTCTCTCTCTCTCTCTTTCTCTCTCTCTCTCTCTCTCTCTCTCAATTTACATTTCAATTTAAGGGGCTTTATTGGCATGGGAAATATAAGTTTACATTGCCAAAGCAAGTGAAATAGATAATAAACAAAAGTGAAATAAACAATAAAAAAATTAACAGTAAACATTACACTCACAAAAATTCCAAAAGAATGAAGACAAGTGTCATATTATGTCTATATACAGTGTTGTAATGATGTCCAAATAGTTAAAGAAAATAAATAAACATAAATATAGGTTGTATTTACAATGGTGTTTGTTCTTCACTGGTTGCCCCTTTTTTGTGGCAACAGGTCACAAATCTTGCTGCTGTGATTGCACACTGTGGTATTTCACCCAATAGATATGGGAGTTTATCCCCAAAAAATTTTTAATGTTACATTTTTTATTTCACCTTTATTTAACCAGGTAAGCCAGTTGAGAACAAGTTCTCATTTACAACTGCGACCTGGCCAAGATAAAGCAAAGCAGTGCGATAAAAACAACAACACAGAGTTACATATGGGGTAAAAAAACTAAGTCAAAAAATACAACAGAAAATATACAGTCATGGCCAAAATTGTTGGCACCCCTGAAATTTTTCCAGAAAATGAAGTATTTCTCACAGAAAAGTATTGAAATTACACATGTTTTGCTATGCACATGTTTATTTCCTTTGTGTGTATTGGAATAACACAAAAAAAACAGGAAAAAAGCAAATTTGACATAATTTCACACAAAACTCAAAAAATGGGCCGGACAAAATGATTGGCACCCTTAACTTAATATTTAGTTGCACACCCTTTGGAAAAAATAACTGAAATCAGTCGCTTCCTATAACCATCAATAAGCTTCTTACACCTCTCACCCGGAATTTTGGACCACTCTTCTTTTGCAAACTGCTCCAGGTCTCTCATATTGGATGGGTGCCTTTTCCCAACAGCAATTTTAAGATCTCTCCACAGGTGTTCAATGGGATTAAGATCTGGACTCATTGCTGGCCACTTCAGAACTCTCCAGCGCTTTGTTGCCATCCATTTCTGGGTGCTTTTTGAAGTATGTTTGGGGTCATTGTCCTGCTGGAAGACCCATGATCTCGGACGCAAACCCAGCTTTCTGACACTGGGCCCTACATTGCGACCCAAAATCCTTTGGTAATCCTCAGATTTCATGATGCCTTGCACACAGTCAAGGCACCCAGTGCCAGAGGCAGCAAAACAACCCCAAAACATCTTTGAACCTCCACCATATTTGACTGTAGGTACTGTGTTCTTTTCTTTGAAGGCTTCATTACATTTTCGGTAAACAGTAGAACGATGTGCTTTACCAAAAAGCTCTATCTTGGTCTCATCTGTCCATAAGACGTTCTCCCAGAAGGAATTTGGCTTACTCATGTACATTTTGGCAAACTGTAGTCTTGCTTTTTTATGTCTCTGTGTCAGCAGTGGGGTCCTCCTGGGTCTCCTGCCATAGCGTTTCATTTCATTCAAATTTCGACGTATAGTTCGCGCTGACACTGATGCACCCTGAGCCTGCAGGACAGCTTGAATTTCTTTGGAACTTGTTTGGGGCTGCTTATCCACCATCCGGACTATCCTGCGTTGCAACCTTTCATCAATTTTTCTCTTCCGTCCATGTCCAGGGAGATTAGCTACAGTGCCATGGGTTGCAAACTTCTTGATCATGTTGCGCACTGTGGACAAAGGAACATCTAGATCTCTGGAGATGGACTTGTAACCTTGAGATTGTTGATATTTTTCCACAATTTTGGTTCTCAAGTCCTCAGACAGTTCTCTTTTCCTCTTTCTGTTCTCCATGCTTAGTGTGGCACACACAGAAACACAATGCAAAGACTGAGTCAACTTCTCTCCTTTTTATCTGCTTTCAGGTGTGATTTTTAGATTGCCCACACCTGTTACTTGCCCCAGGTGAGTTTAAAGGAGCATCACATGCTTGGAACAAACTTATTTATCCACAATTTTGAAAGGGTGCCAATAACTTTGTCCGGCCCATTTTTTTAGTTTTGTGTGAAATTATGTCAAATTTGCTTTTTTCCTGTTTTTTTTTGTGTTATTCCAATACACACAAAGGAAATAAACATGTGCATAGCAAAACATGTGTAATTTCAATACTTTTCTGTGAGAAATACTAAATTTCAGGGGTGCCAACAATTTTGGCCATGACTGTATATAAAGTGTGTGCAAATGAAATTTGCACACACTTGTATATATATTTTCTGTTGTATTTTTTGACTTTATGTTTTTGAAAACAAATTGGATTTGTTTTCAAATTCTTTGTGGGTCTGTGTAATCTGAGGGAAGTATGTGTCTCTAATATGGTTATACATTTTGCAGGAAGTTAGGAAGTGCAGCTCAGTTTCCACCTCATTTTGTAGGCAGTGTGCACATAGCTTGTCTTCTCTTGAGAGCCAGGTCTGCCTACGGCGGCCTTTCTCAATAGCAAGACTATGCTCACTGAGTCTGTACATAGTCAAAGATTTCCTTAATTTTGGGTCAGTCATAGTGATCAGGTATTCTGCCACTGTGTACTCTCTGTTTAGGGCCAAATAGCATTCTAGTTTGCTCTGTTTTTTTGTAAATTCTTTCCAATGTGTCAAGTCATTATCTTTTAGTTTACTCATGATTTGGTTGTGTCTAATTGTGTTGCTGTCCTGGGGCTCTGTGGGGTCTGTTTGTGTTTGTTAACAGAGTCCCAGGACCAGCTTGCTTAGGGGACTCTTCTCCAGGTTCATCTCTCTGTAGGTGATGGCTTTGTTATGGAAGGTTTGGGAATCGCTTCCTTTTAGGTGGGTGGTTGTAGAATTTAACGGCTCTTTTCTGGATTTTAATAATTAGCGGGTAGCGGCCTAATTCTGCTCTGCATGCATTATTTGGTTTTACGTTGTACACAGAGGATATTTTTGTCTCGATCTGGTGTTTGTCCCATTTTGTGAATTCTTGGTTGGTGAGTGGACCCCAGACCTCAGAACCATAAAGGGCAATGGGTTCTATAATTGATTCAAGTATTTCTAGCCAGATCCTAATTGGTATGTCGAATTTTATGTTCCTTTTGATGGCATAGAAGGCCCTTCTTGCCTTGTCTCTCAGATCGTTCACAGCTTTGTGGAAGTTACCTGTGGCGCTGATGTTTAGACCAAGTTATGTATAGTTTTTTGTGTGCTCTAGGGCAACGGTGTCTAGATGAAATTTGTATTTGTGGTCCTGGCAACTGGACCTTTTTTGGAACACCATTATTTTTGTCTTACTGAGATTTACTGTCAGGGTCCAGATCTAGGTGCTGCTGTAGGCCCTCCTTGGTTGGGGACAGAAGCACCAGATCATCAGCAAACAGTAGACATTTGACTTCAGATTCTAGTAGGGTGAGGCCGGGTGCTGCAAACTGTTCTAGTGCCCTCGCCAATTCGTTGATATATATGTTGAAGAGGGTGGGGCTTAAGCTGCATCCCTGTCTCACCCCACGGCCCTGTGGAAAGAAATGTGTGTGTTTTTTGCCAATTTTTACTGCACACTTGTTGTTTGTGTACATGGATTTTATTATGTTGTATGTTTTTCCCCCAACACCACTTTCCATCAATTTGTATAGCAGACCCTCATGCCAAATTGAGTCAAAAGCTTTTTTGAAATCAACAAAGCATGAGAAGACTTTGCCTTTGTTTTGTTTTGTTTGTCAATTAGGGTGTGCAGGATGAATACGTGGTCTGTCGTACAGTAATTTGGTAAAAAGCCAATTTGACATTTGCTCAATACATTGTTTTCACTGAGGAAATGTACAAGTCTGCTGTTAATTATAATGCAGAGGATTTTCCCAAGGTTGCTGTTGACGCATGTCCCATGTTAGTTATTGGGGTCAAATTTGTCTCCACTTTTGTGGATTGGGGTGATCAGTCCTTGGTTCCAAATATTGGGGAAGATACCAGAGCTAAGGATGATGTTAAAGAGTTTAAGTATAGCCAATTGGAATTTGTGGTCTGTATATTTTATCATTTAATTGAGGATACCATCAACACCACAGGCCTTTTTGGGTTGGAGGGTTTGTATTTTGTCCAGTAGTTCATTCAATGTAATTGGAGAATGCAGTGGGTTCTGGTAGTCTTTTAATAGTTGATTCTAAGATTTGTATTTGATCATGTATATGTTTTTGCTGTTGTTCTTTGTTATAGGGCCAAAAAGATTGGAGAAGTGGTTTACCCATACATCTCCATTTTGGAGACGAGGTGGCCGAGGACTGCTAATCCATTGTGCTCTGAATGCATGGGTTCGAGTCCCGTCCTTGTCGTCTGGCATTTGTTCTTCGCTCCCTTGCATTGCACTGAAAGGTTTTGACATTAGCAACCAATGGTAGGAGGGGCGACTGCCGCTCGTAAAGCACAGAGAGAGGTGGCTGAGTAGTTTAGGTGATGGACTGCTAGTGATTCTTGCTCTTCATGTGTTGTTGGCCCCGTGTAGCTCAGTTGGTAGAGCATGGTGCTTGCAACGCCAGGGTTGTGGGTTCGATGGCCAGGGGGGCCAGTATGAAAATGTATGCACTCACTAACTGTAAGTCGCTCTGGATAAGACCATCTGCTAAATGACTAAAATGTTAAATGTGTTGTTTGTTTAGTGTTTTCCAATTTTCCCAGAAGTGGTTCGAGTCTATGGATTCTTCAATTACATTGAGCTGATTTCTGACGTACCGTTCCTTCTTTTTCTATAGTGTATTTCTGTATTGTTTTAGTGATTCACCATAGTGAAGGCGTAGGCTCAGGTTTTCTGGGTCTCTATGTTTTTGGTTGGATATGTTTCTCAATTTCTTTCTTACTCTCTCAAGGCACTCTCCCACACTGTATGTTGAATTCAGTCTTTTACGATTACTAAATGCCACACTGTGCGATGTTACCAATTTTAAATCTTGATTTCAACCTGGTTAGATTGTACAATTTGCTTCAGTTCTGTTGTCACATTCTGTTGTTGGCTTGCACAGGCTACGTCAACTGCTGCAGTGTATTTGATCTGCGCATGGGGCAGCACCAGCAGCGCCAGTAAGCCAACTGAGTTCGGAAAAAGTTAAAGTATGCATCTAGAAATAGTTTTCACATACTGACTTTATAAGTCTGAACTTCCCAAAAATAGCATGGTTGCTGTGGTAGAACGTTTATTTTGTGCATTTATCAAAATCCCACCAGGGAGCCTGATTTCAGATGTGTCATGTAGTCTAAACAAGATTGTTAAGGAAATCGTTCTTCTTGAAAGGCATGTTAACGTTTCAATCAAACTATTATATTAATCGGACTATTCACAATAATCATATTATTGCGTTCATGCTCAGTGCCAGCCGTGTTCCTATTGGTCAATCACCGGGATCGGACATTGCCAGAACTTTGTTGGAGCCTACGACCGCACGTAGTTGCTTAATTGGCAGACGTAGACCCTGTCACACTGAACGAGCCAAGACTTCCGACCATCATTTGCGACCTAAGAATTTGCTCACAACGTGGACATTTTTCTGGTACGGCAAAACCGTGGCAGAAGACGGCTAAAATCATACAGTCTGTGCGGGCCTTAAAGGGGAAGTACCCCTAAAAAACACTTCTGGGACTTTTATAACACTTGCCTGGCCATTTGTCACCACCCCAGACAGTTTTTAGGCTTATCGTTTGAGTATTTAGATGTAGTTTATAAGTTAATTCTACCCCCTGGAACTAGCTGATTCCCATAATGGAGGAGGTCGAGCATCAGACCGATGATGCAGAAGAAAAAAGACTTGCGTGTGTGTGTAAACATCAATCCTGGAGTTCTGGAGACGTTTTTCAGAATGCCCAGGATCAACTGGAAGCATGTGCCACACCTGACGGCCCAAATGGGAAGCGCTCTAAAGTGTAAGTGTTTTGGAAATTAGGATCCATTTTATTATCACTCTCTAAGATGCAAATGAATAGCTAGCTAATGACACCCAACTGCATTTTCTAGTAACCTGCCTACACTCCATAATGTAACTGGCTACAGGAGTCTCCCCTTGAAGTTAAGGAAACTAGGTAAACAGTGTCTAGAACGAGTGGATGCGCCACATAAATAGAACGTATGGGATGCGCACTTCACCATATGGTCTAAATAATCAATATTGTATATTACCAAACAGTGTAAGAAGTATAAAGTCAATAGTGGTAGTGAACAAAATGCAGTGGTGTAAAGTACTTAAGTAAAAATACTTTAAAGTACTACTTAAGTAATCTTTTTGGGTATCTGTACTTAATTTTACTATTTATATTTTTGACAACTTTTACTTTTACTTCCTAATTTACACTACATTCCTAATGAAAAATGATGTCCTTTTTACTCCATACATTTTCCCTGACACCCAAAAGTATTAGTTACATTTTAAATGCTTAGCAGGACAGGAAAATGGTCCAATTCACGCACTTATCAAGAGAACATCCCTGGTCATCCCTACTGCCTCTGATCTGGCAGACTCACTAAACACACATGCTTTGTTTGTAAATGATGTCTGGAGAGCCCTAGCCCCTGGCTATCCGACAAAAAAGAAAATGGTGCCGTCTGGTTTGTTTAATAGAAGGAATTTGAAATGATTTCCATTTTTATGTATATTTTAGCAATTACATTTATTTTTGATACCTAAATATATTTAAAACCAAATACTTTCAGACGTTTACTCAAGTAGTATTTTACTGGGTGACTTTTACTTTTACTTTAGTCATTTTCTATTAAGGTATCTTTACTTTTACTCAAGTATGACCATTTTTCCACCACTGATTTTTTTTTGCTGCAATTGCCAGTCTAGCGTTTACACCACTAATATCTTGATTAGCCTGTTAACCCACACACTAAAGAGGAAGACAAACAGCCTCACACTTGACCACTCACACCCTTTCAACAATGAGTCGGCCATACAGTCTCCAAGTCTACAAGACCAAGCGAGCTGTCAATCATTTTGTGCCATCATCAATATGGCTTATAAATGAATAGGCCTAATGATCCCTGAGCCCATAGTTATGTATTATGTTGTATAGGCCTAGACCTATATATTCTTTTGATTGTTGTATATAACATTGTCATGTAGTTCTTTTCTCTCTCATCTAGACAATACAGACTGGTTTCCTACAGGATCACTTTGGAGTGGATGCTGTGGGGTGAACGTCTCGGTCGAGGCCAACGCCGGGTACTCCCAGCCTGTGTGGTCGCAGCAATTCGATCTAAATACCCTGACCCCAACGCTGACCCCAAGCTACGTTGGATTCCAGGAGGTAGAGGGGGCTCACGACATAGTATACAAATAAATGTTTTAAAGAAATAACATTGTATTCCAAGTTTTTTAAATGAACACTTTTTAAACACATAAACTATAAAGACATTGTAAAACATATAATTAAGCAATAAGGCCCGGGGGGGTGTGGTATATGGCCAATATACCATGGCTAAGGACTGTTCTTATGCGCAATGCAACGTGGAGTGCCTGGATACAGCCCTTAGCCGTGGTATATTGGCCATATACCACAAACCCCCGAGGTGCCTTATTGCTATTATAAACTGGTTACCAACATAATTAGAGCAGTAAAAAATAAAAGTTTTGTCATACCCGTGGTATACTGATATACCACGGCTTTCAGCCAATCAGCATTCATGGCTCAAACCACCCAGTTTATAAAACACAACAATTTCTGTCACTCAGCATTAGTTACGCTCCGTTCGTAAGCAAGCTATCATGGACAGTGGTGTAGAGACAGTAACAGGTGGGAGAAGTCCTATTTCCATCTCCGCAGTCGACTCAGGCAGGCTGTTCTAGATCACACATACCAATACTGTTACAGCCACTTGTGTGCAACCGTTAGGATAAAACATCCTGAGATATATTGACTTGCCTGGCCGCCCAAAGCCTGGACCCTGGGACCCTGGTGGCCGCCTGCCGACGACATCACTTGGTCTTGGGTGTGGAAGCCTCCTACAAACGAGGACACCATGGTCATTATAAAACGTATGAAAAGCAATATTATTTTCTTCAAACATTTCTATCCAAGCTCTCCAACTCAGCTTGTCTATGCCACATCCCCAACCACCACACCAACCCCTCTCTCACCAGACTAGTGCATCTTTCTGGATGTCCAGCTGCTCCACAAAGTGCTCTGCTTGGCTGCTGAAGCCCTGGCGGTAGCTTCTAGGGAAATGGGTTTGCTTCAGAGCTTCATTTGTGAGGCGCACATGACCATTCAGATTGAACACCTGAGGGAAACAAATACAAACAGATAGATGCTTTTATTTAGAGGTGTCTGGTATCCTGTCAGATACCCTGTGTGTGTGTGTGTGTGTGTGTGTGTGTGTGTGTGTGTGTGTGTGTGTGTGTGTGTGTGTGTGTGTGTGTGTGTGTGTGTGTGTGTGTGTGTGTGTGTGTGTGTGACGGTTTTGTTCAAATGAAGCGTTGTCAGTTATAAGTCCCCCATTAACAAAGCCTACCACTTGCATGGACTGGAATGGTGCTGCGTTGACATTGATGCCGCGGCTGTGGGGTCTGGAGTCAGGCGGGAATGTAGAGAGAAAGGAGGACGGGGCTGGTGGCTGCTCTGACGACAGGGACAGCGAAGCCTAGTTTAGGGAAGGGGTGGAGAGACGGATATGTGGTTTTCAATGGTTTTCACAGAAACACTTCAGGACAGACAGGTAGGATGAGTGTTAGCCATCTCTCACACCGCCTGGTATCAGCCAAGCACAGAGAAGCTACACCACCCACCCACACACAGCCAGAAGGGTGGAGCAGAGGGCACCTGGGGGAGGGTGGGTTTACCTGGATATGGTCTGAGCCATCTGTCTGTGGCCGGGGCTCTGCTGTGTGGGAGTGCTGGTAGCGAGGTGGTGTGGAGGAGTGGACGGAATACCTTAAAATGGCAATGACAGTCTACTGTCTACCTAGTGTGTGGAGTAATGGTACAGTCTACCGTCTACCTAGTGTGTGGCATAATGGTACAGTCTACTGTCTACCTAGTGTGTGGCATAATGGTACAGTCTACCGTCTACCTAGTGTGTGGCATAATGGTACAGTCTACCGTCTACCTAGTGTGTGGAGTAATGGTACAGTCTACTGTCTACCTAGTGTGTGGCATAATGGTACAGTCTACTGTCTACCTAGTGTGTGGCATAATGGTACAGTCTACTGTCTACCTAGTGTGTGGCATAATGGTACAGTCTACTGTCTACCTAGTGTGTGGCATAATGGTACAGTCTACTGTCTACCTAGTGTGTGGCATAATGGTACAGTCTACTGTCTACCTATTGTGTGGCATAATGGTACAGTCTACTGTCTACCTAGTGTGTGGCATAATGGTACAGTCTACTGTCTACCTAGTGTGTGGCATAATGGTACAGTCTACTGTCTACCTAGTGTGTGGCATAATGGTACAGTCTACTGTCTACCTATTGTGTGGCATAATGGTACAGTCTACTGTCTACCTAGTGTGTGGCATAATGGTACAGTCTACTGTCTACCTAGTGTGTGGCATAATGGTACAGTCTACTGTCTACCTAGTGTGTGGCATAATGGTACAGTCTACTGTCTACCTAGTGTGTGGCATAATGGTACAGGCTACTGTCTACCTAGTGTGTGGAGTAATGGTACAGTCTACTGTCTACCTAGTGTGTGGCATAATGGTACAGTCTACTGTCTACCTAGTGTGTGGAGTAATGGTACAGTCTACTGTCTACCTAGTGTGTGGCATAATGGTACAGTCTACTGTCTACCTAGTGTGTGGAGTAATGGTACAGTCTACTGTCTACCTAGTGTGTGGCATAATGGTACAGTCTACTGTCTACCTAGTGTGTGGCGTAATGGTACAGTCTACTGTCTACCTAGTGTGTGGCGTAATGGTACAGTCTACTGTCTACCTAGTGTGTGGAGTAATGGTACAGTCTACTGTCTACCTAGTGTGTGGAGTAATGGTACAGTCTACTGTCTACCTAGTGTGTGGCATAATGGTACAGTCTACTGTCTACCTAGTGTGTGGAGTAATGGTACAGTCTACTGTCTACCTAGTGTGTGGCATAATGGTACAGTCTACTGTCTACCTAGTGTGTGGAGTAATGGTACAGTCAACTGTCTACCTAGTGTGTGGAGTAATGGTACAGTCTACTGTCTACCTAGTGTGTGGAGTAATGGTACAGTCTACTGTCTACCTAGTGTGTGGAGTAATGGTACAGTCTACTGTCTACCTAGTGTGTGGCATAATGGTACAGTCTACTGTCTACCTAGTGTGTGGAGTAATGGTACAGTCTACTGTCTACCTAGTGTGTGGAGTAATGGTACAGTCTACTGTCTACCTAGTGTGTGGAGTAATGGTACAGTCTACTGTCTACCTAGTGTGTGGAGTAATGGTACAGTCTACTGTCTACCTAGTGTGTGGAGTAATGGTACAGTCTACTGTCTACCTAGTGTGTGGAGTAATGGTACAGTCTACTGTCTACCTAGTGTGTGGAGTAATGGTACAGTCTACTGTCTACCTAGTGTGTGGAGTAATGGTACAGTCTACTGTCTACCTAGTGTGTGGAGTAATGGTACAGTCTACTGTCTACCTAGTGTGTGGAGTAATGGTACAGTCTACTGTCTACCTAGTGTGTGGAGTAATGGTACAGTCTACTGTCTACCTAGTGTGTGGAGTAATGGTACAGTCTACTGTCTACCTAGTGTGTGGAGTAATGGTACAGTCTACTGTCTACCTAGTGTGTGGAGTAATGGTACAGTCTACTGTCTACCTAGTGTGTGGCATAATGGTACAGTCTACTGTCTACCTAGTGTGTGGAGTAATGGTACAGTCTACCTTCAGATGTGTTGTTGAGGGACCTCCTTGGCGAACCATAAAGGGGTGAGGCTTTACAGGGCTGCTCAATTGCATGCGCAGGACAAGTGGCATCTGGCTTGGTTTCATTGGTGATGTTGGCTGGTGTAAAACTGTAATTCCGTGTCAATTCAGGGCATGAAGTGATATTCGAAGGCCAGAGCAAGGCTAGGGCATGCCAGTCATTTTATGCAATCAATAGCACTAACAGAAAACTGTAAAGCTTCTTATTAGTATTGGAAATGTAATGGAAAAGGGAATTGTTATCAGTATTGTATAAGAAACGTAATGGAAAAGGGAATTGCATCACAAAGCCAAGTAAAAACCAAACAGTCAGTAGGACAGGATAACATTACCGTTACAGTAGCAAACAAAATACTTGCGAATGGCAAACAGAAAGGGTCCTAAATTATTTGTAGTGACTAACGTTAGCAACATGTGTTAGCCACTTAACTGGCTAGCTAGCAACCTAACTTACCTCGAATGGCTGGAACTTTGTCGCCCATGGAAAGACGGTGGGAACAGAACCCAGTTTCAAATGGTCACCATGTAGTCAGTGGCCACAAAATGATCACTGCACACTGACAACCGCAACTGGTGAGTGACTTCAGGTGCAGTATGGACACCATACTCAGGATGTTGGATGGCCTGCAGCCATGCCTGACACAAAGCTCTATTGCGTTCGCGGGCAGGAAAGGAGTGGAAATGTGCAGTTTGTCTGTATCTGACAGGGGCGTTAGCGCACCCGGGTTCAATGCACCTCATTTTGGCCAGATAGGTTTACCCTTTTGTCTGTGCCAATACTACTACCACAGATATAACAATGGGTTAGTTGTCTCTGCTACTACTACTAGCTAATATCGCTTTGTTTACTTCCTGTTGTCCTGACTTTCTTTCTTGAAGACCAATAGTGAGACGCTCCTTCGTCCCGCCTCCTGTAATTATCAATCTTAGAACCACAAAGGAGAGCATCAACCGGATGACAGAGGATATAGAAGTCATTGTGCAAGCACCAAGAAGGCTGTTGTTCTGTTACACTTTCTACATCAAAAATACACTTATTTGGCAAATCAGTGTTGAGACATCAACCGCTGCTTATGTAACGATAAATATACATCGTTTTTTTATGCATTTTAGGTGATTCTGGAAATGTAGTATTTCTATATAAAAATACAGAAATCTAAATACTCAAGCAATGGACCTAACAACTGTCTGGGGTGATGAAAAATGTCCAGGCAAGTGTTATAAAGGGCCCAGAAGTGTTTTGGAGTGGTACTTCCCCTTCAACACTCAGGGTTTAGGGTGGGGAGAGAGAAGCTGTGGTGGGGTACAGTGTAGGTCTAAGACAGGATAGGGGTTGGATATGTGTGTGTTGGGGGGGTGGGGGCTGGGGTTTGTTTGTCTGTATTTGAAGGCTTGAGCTGCCATTGCATAGGTCAAGGTGTCTGTGTCTGTGTGTCTGTGTGTGTTGGTTCTGACAAGGAGGAAGTAGCAGTGTTTGCTTAAACTAAGCACGCTTAACCATGTGGGATGATTTAGCGGGAACAACATAACTCCACCCCAACCCCTAATCCCCTCCCCCCCGCTCTCTCTCTCTCGCTCTCCTTCTCTCCCGCTTTCTTTCCATTTTTCTCTCTCTTCTTTTCTCTCTCTGTCCCTTCCTCTTTTACTCCCTGGCGATAAGAAAGGGGGAGGAAAGGAAAAGGGAGAGAGGGGAAGAGAGGAGAGAAAAGAGAGAATAATGTTTTGGAGGTGAGTGGGGAAAAGGGAGGGTAAGGAGGTGGGAGGGATGGATGGATGGAAGGAGGGCGGGAGGGAGGGGCTTGGCAAAGCAAGCTAGCTAGCTTAGACATCATGCTAACCTTAACCTCTAACCCCAACCCTTAACCCCTGACCCTAACTGTCTGTCAGACCCCTTATGATCATTGACCCCACATCATTACAAATAACAGTCATGTCGAGGTTCCGTCTGCTGTGGTGTTGTGTTGTGTTGTGGTATGGTGTTGTGGTGCTATGATGTGTATGTGCACTTGGACTAGGTGAATTTCCATATGATGGAGTGTGCCTGAGCCTGTGGCCTGTGTGTGTTTTATATTCACCCCTGGTCTCAGTAAGGGTAGGTCTGTCTGAGCTCCAGAGATCCAGGGTGTAAGGGGGGCTCACATAGAGCTCTCCCCAGGATCAGTGCCTCAATTTGGGCTACATATGGCTCTGGCTCAGTCTCTGGCTCTGGAGCTGTGGGATTGAGAGAGGAATGAAGAGCTAGAGGAGGAGGAAGATGAGATGAGGACAGGGTTGAAGAGGAAAAAGCCTATGTGTGTGGCTGCAAACATCAACAGAAGGCATTTTGGGAAGGAGAGATCTGATTGGTTGAAGTTGAACCCATAGATATTAAAACCAGTAGATATTGATAGCGCTGACGTCATCCACATATTCCTGTGGAAAACTCCCGATGTCACATGAAGCCGAAAGTATTTGAAGTGCACCATATTGCTGTATGGGGCTGAATGGCACGAAATAATCGCTAAGGATCATGGTGAAAGTGGTTGTAACTAGCAAAGGATCATGGTCGATGTAGATTGGTTTCATCCTGCCTGAGAGAGTCAACCCAATGCTGCTGGGTGCACGTGCAAAGGGCGTGAGCCTCCTCGTAGCCTTCCGGCCCGTGATTGGTCTGTGGCAGCACGTGGTCCTGTGTGACTACAAATATAGTTGTCAGAATGGATCACTATTTAATTAAATATCTTGATTTGAAGTGAACTTTAAAAGAATTCACAGTGGGGATTGAACTTTGATCATAATAAACCCATTTTAGAGCCCAAAGCAGCCGTCCTGTTTGGCCGTCCTGGCGATCGTAATTTACATAGGCTTTCTAGGGCAGACCAGGGCTTTTGGCACTGCTAGGTTGGTACTCAGTAGCCGACCAGCAGAGCTCGTGACTTCCCTCTCCAGACCGGACACTGGGGGCCTGGTCGAACCTAGTTAGTTCAGATGACAATGTGATAGTAGTTGACGGTTCTTTTAAGTATGGTGTATGTGTTTGAACGCTGTAGTTTCCTGTGATGTTTTTAACAGAGTGGCGCTGTAGCTGCAAATTCTTTCTCTGTCAGTCTCTCCCTGGGCTGGCCTTAGTGTTAGCGTTAGCAGCTACGTGGCAGTAGCTGTGTGTGTGTGGCTGGGCAGGGGGCCAGGAGGCAGTAAACCCACAGCAGAAGTCCTGATGGCCCAGCCTCACACACACACACACATACACACACACACACACACATACACACACACATACACACACACATCCAGCTACAAGAGGAGGAGGAGGAGGAGGAGGAGGAGGAGGAGTAGGGAGGGAGTGCTCTCTGGAAGACAAGCATCTGCTCAGCCAATGGATTGGTAATTTAATGCTAACACTGCTGCTTCTTTATGCTAGTATGTGTGTGTGTGTGTAATGAAAATGGTTAGACTTAGGCTTTGTGGGCTAACACAGTTTTGTGGCACACAGGGTTTCAAATCCAGTAGGTAACTCTCCTCTCTTCTCTCTCCTCCTCTCCTGATCTATCCCCTGTGTGTGTGTGTGTGTGTGTGTGTGTGTGTGTGTGTGTGTGTGTGTGTGTGTGTGTGTGTGTGTGTGTGTGTGTGTGTGTGTGTGTGTGTGTGTGTGTGTGTGTGAGTGAGGGAGTTGTCCTTGCCTGGCGGTGTGAGTGTTATCTTAGTCCAGGCGGTGTGTGTTATATAACTCAGTCTGGCCATGGGAATACACTGCTGTTTCACTTCTCTTCCTCCTCGTTCTAACTCTGTCACAGCCTATCAGAGAGCAGAGGCCTATTTCAGCCAATCAAACGCCTTGTGTCAGAGTTGTCTCTGTACCCAGAGAGATTGAGGAGAGAGAGAACTCAGAGAGATTAACAGGAGAGAGAGAACTCAGAGAGATTAAGAGGAGAGAGAACTCAGAGAGATTAAGAAGAGAGAGAGAACTCAGAGAGATTAAGAGGAGAGAGAGAACTCAGAGAGATTAAGAGGAGAGAGAGAACCCAGAGAGATTAAGAGGAGAGAGAGAACTCAGAGAGATTAAGAGGAGAGAGAGAACCCAGAGAGATTAAGAGGAGAGAGAACTCAGAGAGATTAAGAAGAGAGAGAGAACTCAGAGAGATTAAGAGGAGAGAGAGAACTCAGAGAGATTAAGAGGAGAGAGAGAACCCAGAGAGATTAAGAGGAGAGAGAGAACTCAGAGAGTTTAACAGGAGAGAGGGAACTCAGAGAGATTAAGAGGAGAGAGAGAACTCAGAGAGATTAACAGGAGAGCGAGAACTCAGAGAGATTGAGAGGAGAGAGAGGGAGAAAGATGTCGGAGAGACGGTGAGAGGAGAGAAAGAGTACATAATGAAAGAGGAGGAAATAGGAGAGATAGAAAGAGGAGTGAAGGAAAGAGGGAGAGATTATAGAAAAAAAATAAAAGGAGAGAGAGAGAAGTGCTGATCCTGTCTTTTCCTGGGCCAAGTACTGACACGTCTGAAGTCAGCACATTCTGAACCATCCACACACACACACACCGTCTACTGAACCATCTACAGAATGACTTGTATTCACAGGGAGTAGGAGCAAGATGGGAGAGGGAGAGAGAGCCTGGTTCCTCTCTAGGTTTCTTCCTAGGTTCCTGCCTTCTAGGGAGATTTACCTGGATATCGTCAACCTAGTAACATGTAACAGTCTGTCTGGTCTAGGGCTGGGTGGAATACTGTATTTTACTATATACTGGTATTGATGTACAGACCGGTTTGGGTTTTTGCTTTACCTTCTGTAACGGTATTTCAATGTTTGGTTTGTTACATGTGATTCGCCACTGCGCCGTGTAACGTCTGTTTTTAGAGTTGTCTCTCTCCCTAGGCATGGGCAGTATACGGTATATACAGTATAAGTTATACCGGGGTATTTGTAAATAGCCACAGGATGGTTGTTCAATACCGTCAATACCGTTGAAAGTTTGAAGTTTTTAAAAATATATTTGAACATTTGTAGCTACTTTTTAAGTAAATACCTGTAGTCAACTTGTGCAATATGTAAGGAGATAAAGAAGATTGAGTTCTTCATTTCACCTGTCACATAATTTTTCATTATGAAGCTTACCGGTAGTCCCCAGTCACGTGATGTTTGTTTACAAGCACACAACCACGAGAGACCAGAGCCTTGTGAGTCACTCACTGTTGTGCAGCGTACGCCAGTTGATCTAGTTACAGTATGGAATTCACAACTAAATGTTTTTCAGCTAGATATCTTCTAACTATTAAGTTAACTGTCTAAAATGTGCTAAATGCTCTGCAGTTATGCATTTGGTTTGCTAATTTAGTAGCTAGTTAGCTATCTAGCTAAGTGGTTAGCTTCTACCAAAATCAAGCTTCGCTTGGTAACAGCAGAGAATCCCCTCCTGGATCAAGAGCCTTGCTGTCTAATATTTGTTTTGTGGGCGCAGCAAACTGTGAGTAGCATTTTTTAATTACTAGAGTAACTGTGTAATGTCTGTTTTTATAGTTTACTCCGCAAACTGTGAGTAGCATTTTTTTATTACTAGAATAACTTTATGAGCTGGGATGTCTGTCCTGAAAATAGAGAGACTGTATAAAATGTTTGCAATGCACTCATTAGCATTTAGTTAGCATTCTCTATTGGATTCTACATGTACTTGTTAGCATTGCTAACCTTCGGGTTACAAAGCTCAGTGGGGTTTGAAAATAGCGCCCCTTGTGTTCAGTGTCAGTATTACCGAATATCCCAGTGTGGCACAAGGTCAGTATGAAGGTATGACAATCTGGATACCGCCCAAGCCTATCTCTCCCTCTCTCTCACCAAGCCCCATCCCCTGTCACTCAAGGAGCGCAGTTGTTGCTCGACCACGCAGTGTTGCCAATTTAGTGACTTTGCCGCTATAATTAGCGAGTTTTCAGACCCCTCCAGTGATTTGTATTGGTAAAAGAGACAAATTCAGCTACTTGTCAGGCTGCCTTTGGGAGTTCTGCCACCGAGAGTTTCTATGGTTTTGATACCATTTAGTGACTTTTCCCACTAAATTCTGTGGCAAACTAGAGTGGGAAAAGCTGTCTGTGCAACAGAAGTCACAGCAAGGGTGCACCCAGGCAGAGAAGCACATGGGGAGGGGGTGTGTGGCGGGAGAGGGGGTTGAAGTTTTTTGGGTTGAAGTTTGATTGAACAGTATAAAACAACAATCAGAATGGAGAAAGACCCATTGAAATCACGTAGAATGTATGTGTTGCCACCCTAGGGTCACGCACTACTCATAAAGCAAATGTAGAACTTTTATTATTCCAAAAAAGAATACTGTCAAATACCGCCATACCGTAAACAATTAGAAAAATATTGTGATAGGATATTTAGTCCATATCGCGCTAGTCCGGTCACCGTAGTACTGTCTGTTTGTACAACTTCCTACAGTTGTAATGAGTGTGTGTGCGTGCGAACCTTCGTGTATGTATGCCCTTGGATTTCCTTCCTCAGGTGTTCAATTAAAGATCTCTCAAAATGGCTACCCCCAAGGCCTCAGCTCTCACAGTGTACATAGAGACCTGTTTAAACATGTGTTTGTGTGTGTGTGTGTGTGTGTGTGGAGGCATTCCACCCCACCCGTGCTGAGTTCCTCTCTGTGGATGACATATCATTACTGCAATTACAGGGCAGAGTAACTACAACTACAACACACACAGCCTCTCTCTCTTTCTTGTAGGGATAGGGACGGCATACTCTGTTATGAGCGAGTACGCACATACACACGTACACACACACTGCACATGTGGCAGAAAGCTGGCAGGCCAGGGAATCCTGGGAGAGTCCCGTCTCGTATAAAGAGCCTCTCTGTCTCTGAGTGTGTGTGTTCCCCTCAAAGTTAACACAAGCCCAACATTCTTACCCCCTTCTCTCTCCCCTCCCCCCTCCTCATATCTCCTCCCCACCTCTCTACACTCTCTCACAAAGGTACTCCTGTGTGTGTGTGTGTGTTCTCCTGGTCTGAATACCTTTTGTAGGGGCAGAACAGTTGAATGGGACAGTTTCCCACCATGTGTAGAGTAGTAGTAGATCCTACTCTGCATAAAACACTCTTTCAAGCTGTTTACCTAATACCTCCATAATAACCATCCCCTAAAGGATACAAGGAAAATGCTGCAAGAAGTTTGATGTCACCCTTTGTGTCTAAGTGATGATTGTGCGTTTCTCTAGCTATTGACCTGTAGTTGGCTGAAGTGTTGTTGTCATTGATAATGTCTGGAGCCTGGAGTTTTCCCTGGGCAGGTCACATGGTGTGAGGGATGAGAGGAACGTTTCACTTGTTAGTGTTAATGGTCTAGGAAAAACTCCAGGCCCTAGTGATGTCATCTTACACGGTCTGCAGGCATTTGGCTCCTTTCTCTACTGTAAACACACACACACACACACATGCCGGAGGAAACAGCTAGCAGTATGCATGCCTGCAGGTAGAGCTCATGTCTCCTTTCATATTTTCCAATCCTTCATTTCTTCTTTCACCTCGTGTAGCACTGCAGTTGTTCAGACACCCATTCTCTGTCCTTTCCCCTTCTCTCTCTCTCGCTCTCGCTCTCTCTCTCTCTCTCTCTCTCTCTCGCTCTCGCTCTCTCTCTCTCTCTCTCTCTCTCTCTCTCTCTCGCTCTCGCTCTCTCTCTCTCTCTCTCTCCCTCTCCCTCTCCCTCTCCCTCTCTGTCACGTGGGGAGACTTGATGTGGGTCAGACAGTCTGTTAGGTGGATGAGAAGCCTCAGGTCAGGGGTGACAAGCTGACGTGTGTGTGTGTATAAGTGATGACTGTGGCATGTTGAGGTCAGGTTGTCAATGACTATGTTCTCTTTATCTGTGGTGTAGTGTGTGTGTGGGTATGACACCTTAGTGTCTTGTGTTCTAATGTTAAGTTTGAGAGGAGCGCTTACACAGGACTCTCTGTCTAACGGCAGACACACACAGACAAGTGGATGATTGTGTTCCTGTGGAATTTTTCAGACTTTTTATCGTCTCTGGAAATCAATACCTTCGCTTATACTGTACACTAGGAAAGGAATGATGTGTGTGTGTGTGTTTCCGTGTGTGTGTGTGTTTTCGTGTGTGTGTGTGTTTCCGTGTGTGTGTGTGAAATGCTGCGTCAGTATAGGGTCATCAGTTCTGTCCAATTCACCCACAGTACTTTAGCAGGCAGTGCACCGTCCCCCCCTCTCACTCCCTTTGTTTCTCTCCTCTGTTCCTCTTTCTCTACCGCTCTCCCTCTGTGGTTTGTGTGTGTGTGTGTGTGTGTGTGTGTGTGTGTGTGTGTTAGGGCTAGGCGATATATCAAATTAATTTGATTAATTCGAATGTATGTTTTAGCGCGATACTCCAAATGCCTTTATCACAAGAATGATGTTTTTTGGTTGTTGTTGTTTTTATGTCAGCTTGTCTCCTTCATTCCTTCTGTGCTGTGTGCGCCTTCCCATTTACACCAGAGATCTGTATATAATGATGAGATGCTCATGTCTCCGCCCTAACAATGGGAGTCATTGTTCCAAAGGCGGGAAGGCAGGCGATAAGCTTAGGTCCAAAATATGCCCATAGAAACGATTTGGGCTTATTTTGGACAGAGTTTGGCGAGAGTGAAACCTCTCGCTTCGCCTCTTCCTCTCTGTTTACACAAACACACCAAGCCCCTCCCCCTGCCACTCACAACAACAAAGATGAGAGATCACCTGTTCCTCTCTGACAAGTGGTTTCAACTCGCTCATATGGACACGGAAACGCATTGAGACAGGATTTTACTGGAATAGAGGTAGAAGTGAACCTTTCTAACAATACCCTTTTTATGTCTCAACTCCTCAAATTGCGTGAAGAGCAGACACTACTAAACAGGAGTATCAACTAACATTGATTCTGGAAAATGTATGCTGTCACGATCGTCGGGAACAGAGGACCAATGCGCAGCGTTGAATGCAAACATATTTATTTAATCTGAAAGATAACATGAACAAAACAACAAAACGTTAACGTGACGTCCTTAGCTCAAACACAACCTACTAGGAACACGGAACAAGATCCCACAACTACTGTGGGAAAACAGCCTGTCTAAATGTGGTTCCCAATCAGAGACAACCAGCAACAGCTGACACTCGTTGCCTCTGATTGAGAACCACACTGGCCAACATAGAAATGAAACAACTAGAACTACAACACAGAACACAAACACATATAATCTACACACCCTGGCTCAACATAACAGTGTCCCCAGAGCCAGGGCGTGACAGTACCCCACCCTAAAGGCGCGGACTCCGACCGCGCCAACCAAATACCACAGGGGAGGGACCGGGTGGGCACTCCGCCTAGGCGGCGGATCCGGCTCCGGACCTGATCCCCGCTCTCTCTCCAACCCCCCAAAGTACCCCTGGTCCGGTCTGGCCCCGCTGGCCGGAGCTGGACTGCACACACGTGGAGCGGATTGCTCTAGCTCCGGCGTGAAGCATCTGACCGGTGCCGGACCAGGCACCGGTGGAACAGGCACGGGACGTGCCGGACTGACGACGCACACCACTGGCTTGGTGTGGGGAGCAGGAGCGGGCCGGACCGGGTTGGCGACGCGCACCATTGGCTTGGTGCGGGGAGCAGGAACGGGCCGGACCGGGCTGGCGACGCGCACCATTGACCTGGTGCGGGGAGCAGGAACAGGCCGGGCCGGGCTGGCGACGCACACCATAGGCTTGGTGCGGGGAGCAGGAACAGGCCGGGCCAAGCTGGCGACGTGCACCATTGGCTTGGTGCGGGGAGCAGGAACAGGACGGGCCGGGCTGGCGACGCGCACCATAGGCCTGGTGCGGGGAGCAGGAACAGGACGTGCCGGGCTGTCGACGCGCACCATTGGCTTGGTGCGGGGTGCAGGAGCAGGCCGGACCGTACTGGGGACACACACCACTGGCCCTATGCAGGGATCAGGAACGGGCCGGACCGGACTGGTAACACACCCCAGTACCTCTCGCCGCGCCTCTACACCTTCCTTCCCCTCTTCGACCAGTGGCCCCCGTAACCTGGCGGCCTCCTCTGCCAACCCGCTGGGCTGCTCTGTCGCGGTCTCCTGCTGCCCCGTCGTCCACGGCGTTAGCCCCCCCCTAAAAATTTTATAGGCTTCACTCCTACCCGTGGACCAGGTCTCCATACCTTTTGCCAGCCTTTCGCCCTTCTGCTTCCACGTCAAGCCCCTCTCTTCCTCACATGGCTTGACCCAGTCGAGGAGGCGAAGGAGATCCGCTAGAGATCTCTCAGGCGATGGCTCCTGGACTTGCTGCTTGGTCCAGTCTTGGTGGGATCTTCTGTCACGCTCGTCGGGAACAGAGGACCAATGCGCAGCGTTGAATGCAAACATATTTATTTAATCTGAAAGATAACACGAACAAAACGATAACGTGACGTCCTTAGCTCAAACACAACCTACTAGGAACACGGAACAAGATCCCACAACTACTATGGGAAAACAGCCTGTTTAAATGTGGTTCCCAATCAGAGACAACCAGCAACAGCTGACACTCGTTGTCTCTGATTGAGAACCACACTGGCCAACATAGAAATGAAACAACTAGAACTACAACACAGAACACAAACACATAGAATCTACACACCCTGGCTCAACATAACAGTGTCCCCAGAGCCAGGGCGTGACATATGCACAGTTTGTCGCGCGATGCATTTAGTTTAGTTTAATAATTCAACCATTAAAAAAAAAAAAAAAAACATAAAACTAAAAAAAAAAAACAATACATGTAAAATCATTGAGGATAACACACAATAAAGTCTGGGACCTATTTCCATTGTGGTCCTCAGTACCATGTACCGCTAGCAGCATTTTAACCAAAGACAAATACTAGCTGTCTAGTCTGTGTTTTATAAATGTGCAATAAGCATAAACACAATTAGGAATTGGCAACTCATTTTTATTCAGAGAAATAAGGTTGCCCACTTGATTTCAAAATCTGAACAAAGTGGACAGGCTAGCGTGCTGTTCAAACAGTTGGAGACGGACAGAAGAGTGTGTTCATAACAATTCAACTGTTCTGCCTTCTTAGCTAGCAAATAAATCCAAGTTGGCTAAACTTGAAATATAACGATTAGTTGGCTACTCACTAGCACGATGGCTTGTGCTTGAGAGATTGTTTATGAGACCTGTGTTCATTTTCTAAAATGCCTGCTACAAGAAGTTAGTCATTATTAGTGAATGTGCATTATGCATGGTTCTGGTTAAAATGTGTAACAAAGGGGGCAGACTTGAAAGCCAGATCAGTGATTATTGCAAAAAAAGCATGTTAAACTATTTTGATAAAATAATTACATTATTAGTGGTTGGTTGTGGAAGGTATAATTTCACAAGGCCAGAATTCATTAGATTATTGCTGACTGTTTGAAAGGCAGTGTATTTGACCATTAATTGTACAACAAAGCTTATTTAGAGAAAACTTTAAAAAATGGATATATATATTGTGAATTGCCCATAAGTTTGAAAACATTGAGATATTATAATTTTTTTCTCAATGTTGTTGTTTTTTATTTAACCTTTATTTAACTAGGCAAGTCAGTTAAAAACAAATTCTTATTTACAATGACGGCCTACACCGGCCAAACCCGGACGACGCTGGGCCAATGGTGCGCCGCCCTATGGGACTCCCAATCACGGCCGGTTGTGATACAGCCTGGAATTGAACCAGGGGATCTGTAGTGACGCTTCAAGCACTGAGATGTAGTGCCTTAGACCACTGCGCCACTCGGGAGCCTGTGTGTGTGTGCGTGCATGCGTGCGTGTGTGCGTGCGTGAGTGCGTGCGTGCGTGCGTGAACAGCAGCATTGCTCCTATAGTCATTAGTCAGCAGCTCTTTAGTAGTGATATCACTCAGCAGCCCCCAATTACAACACCTACCTCACCTGCCTCCAGAGAGCGGTGTGTGTGTGTGTGGGTGTGTGTGTGTGTGGGGGGGGGGGGGGTAATGTAGGTAATGTAGCATTTAACGCTTGCTCTCTCTCTCTCCTTCCCTCGGTCTCGCTCTCGCTCGGACTCACTCTCGGTCTCGCTCTCTCTCTCTCTCTCTCTCTCTCTCTCTCTCTCTCTCTCGGTAGGCCAGGCCAGTGTGTGTATGTAAAGTAGTATTTAACTGTCTCTCTCTTTCTCCCTGAAGGTAGGCAAGGCCAGTGTGTGTATGTAATGTAGTATTTAACTGTCTCTCTCTCCCTCCCTAAAGGTAGGCCAGGCCAGTGTGTGTATGTAAAGTAGTATTTAACTGTCTCTCTCTCCCTCCCTAAAGGTAGGCCAGGCCAGTGTGTGTATGTAATGTAGTATTTAACTGTCTCTCCCTCCCTAAAGGTAGGCCAGGCCAGTGTGTGTATGTAATGTAGTATTTAACTCTCTCTCCCTCCCTAAAGGTAGGCCAGGCCAGTGTGTGTATGTAATGTAGTATTTAACTCTCTCTCCCTCCCTAAAGGTAGGCCAGGCCAGTGTGTGTATGTAATGTAGTATTTAACTGTCTGTCCCTCCCTAAAGGTAGGCCAGGCCAGTGTGTGTATGTAATGTAGTATTTAACTCTCTCTCCCTCCCTAAAGGTAGGCCAGGCCAGTGTGTGTATGTAATGTAGTATTTAACTCTCTCTCCCTCCCTAAAGGTAGGCCAGGCCAGTGTGTGTATGTAATGTAGTATTTAACTCTCTCTCCCTCCCTAAAGGTAGGTCAGGCCAGTGTGTGTATGTAATGTAGTATTTAACTCTCTCTCCCTCCCTAAAGGTAGGCCAGGCCAGTGTGTGTATGTAATGTAGTATTTAACTCTCTCTCCCTCCCTGAAGGTAGGCCAGGCCAGTGTGTGTATCCATGAATGTACGTCACTATGATGATGACCGACCAGCTGATGGACTTAGCTCCGCCTCCGCTGCTGAACGGGGAGCTGCCGCTGATGCAACACATGGTTAATGGAGACGCAGCGCAACAGGTTGGTAACGCACACATACGCACACACACGCACACACAACGTACAAATGCCAAATGCAGTTCTGGTTGTGTGAAGGAGGTGTCCCGCTCAAGCCCTTCCCTGAGGGAAATCCTTAAGGAGTGTTTTGATTGAAACACCCAATATAGAAGGTTCCTACTAGAGATCAGAGAGGACTGTCAGACAGGCTGGTCAGATGACTATCTGCAGAGGACGCAGACACAGAGACGGGATGTGTGTGTGTTGTCTACCTGCAGAGGAAAAAGCCCTCAGATAAGAATTGAAGACATAACACATGAACAAACAGACTATTTTGTGAGCATGTATTTGTTCATTGATGTAGTACTGTATTAGTACAAAACTTGTGTGTATGTATCTATGTGTGTGATGGGGCCTTGTCTCTTCTCTGTAAACCTGGGTAGCCCTCTAGTACGCTCCATGGTTCCCATAGCAACAGCAGCAGCAGACAATGCAGGAAGTGTGTGTCTGTGTGAGGGAAAGGGAGAGCTGAGCTTAACGTCGCAATGGGAAGATGCAGATTGAACAGGAGGGGATATGAACGCACTGGGAAGAAGACACACCTGTAGCACGTATAGTGTGTGTTTGCGTGGTTTGTGTGTGTGTGTGGTGGGTTTGCGTGGTTTGTGTGTGTGTGTGGTGGGTTTGCGTGGTTTGTGTGTGTGTGTGGTGGGTTTGCGTGGTTTGTGTGTGTGCGGGGTGTATGAATGTGCCATGGCAGGACATGTGTTCCATGTCTACAGCCACTTGTTCAATCTCAACAACCTCTACACGGACAACATGACGGTAAGATACTTCACACACAAACAGCCCCTACAGATGTGCAGTAGTCGTGAGTGTTTGAAGCCTGGGGGCTGTCAGGGAGGGAGTGTGTTTGTTGGTGTGAAGTCCTGACTGAGCTTGAGTAACGTCTTCGTTTCCCTCTCCTGTATGTCTGTGATCCATATGTTGTGTCTGAACCGGTCTGTGATTGTTGTGTTTTG
>NW_028163758.1:0-15680 GCF_964263955.1 Coregonus lavaretus | reverse complement strand
ACACACCTCGCTGCAGACCCAGTGTGTTAGGTGACTGTGGCCCCACGCGGGGGGTGTTACGTAACACTATATCCAGATGACATGTGGGCGTCGACATTACCGTCCAGTAATGACACCTCCACCAGAAGGACCAGAGGTGTTATCCATGGACATATAGTCTGGGTGTTATCCATGGACATGTAGTCTGGGTGTTATCCATGGACATGTAGTCTGGGTGTTATCCATGGACATATAGTCTGGGTGTTATCCCTGGACTCATGTAGTCTGGGTGTTATCCATGGACTCATGTAGTCTGGGTGTTATCCCTGGACATGTAGTCTGGGTGTTATCCATGGACTCATGTAGTCTGGGTGTTATCCATGGACATGTAGTCTGGGTGTTATCCATGGACATGTAGTCTGGGTGTTATCCCTGGACATGTAGTCTGGGTGTTATCCATGGACTCATGTAGTCTGGGTGTTATCCATGGACTCATGTAGTCTGGGTGTTATCCATGGACTCATGTAGTCTGGGTGTTATCCATGGACTCATATAGTCTGGGTGTTATCCATGGACATGTAGTCTGGGTGTTATCCATGGACATGTAGTCTGGGTGTTATCCATGGACTCATGTAGTCTGGGTGTTATCCATGGACTCATGTAGTCTGGGTGTTATCCATGGACTCATATAGTCTGGGTGTTATCCATGGACATGTAGTCTGGGTGTTATCCATGGACATGTAGTCTGGGTGTTATCCATGGACATGTAGTCTGGGTGTTATCCCTGGACATGTAGTCTGGGTGTTATCCATGGACTCATGTAGTCTGGGTGTTATCCATGGACTCATGTAGTCTGGGTGTTATCCATGGACTCATGTAGTCTGGGTGTTATCCATGGACTCATGTAGTCTGGGTGTTATCCATGGACTCATGTAGTCTGGGTGTTATCCATGGACTCATGTAGTCTGGGTGTTATCCATGGACATGTAGCCTGGGTGTTATCCATGAACTCATATAGTCTGGGTGTTATCCATGGACATGTAGTCTGGGTGTTATCCATGGACATGTAGTCTGGGTGTTATCCATGGACATGTAGCCTGGGTGTTATCCCTGGACTCATGTAGTCTGGGTGTTATCCATGGACTCATGTAGTCTGGGTGTTATCCATGGACATGTAGCCTGGGTGTTATCCATGGACATGTAGCCTGGGTGTTATCCCTGGACATGTAGTCTGGGTGTTATCCATGGACATGTAGTCTGGGTGTTATCCATGGACATGTAGCCTGGGTGTTATCCCTGGACATGTAGTCTGGGTGTTATCCCTGGACATGTAGTCTGGGTGTTATCCATGGACATGTAGTCTGGGTGTTATCCATGGACATGTAGTCTGGGTGTTATCCATGGACATGTAGCCTGGGTGTTATCCCTGGACATGTAGTCTGGGTGTTATCCATTGACATGTAGTCTGGGTGTTATCCATGGACATGTAGTCTGGGTGTTATCCATGGACATGTAGTCTGGGTGTTATCCATGGACATGTAGCCTGGGTGTTATCCCTGGACATGTAGTCTGGGTGTTATCCCTGGACATGTAGTCTGGGTGTTATCCATGGACATGTAGTCTGGGTGTTATCCATGGACATGTAGTCTGGGTGTTATCCCTGGACATGTAGTCTGGGTGTTATCCCTGGACATGTAGTCTGGGTGTTATCCATGGACATGTAGTCTGGGTGTTATCCATGGACATGTAGTCTGGGTGTTATCCATGGACATGTAGCCTGGGTGTTATCCCTGGACATGTAGTCTGGGTGTTATCCATGGACATGTAGTCTGGGTGTTATCCATGGACATGTAGTCTGGGTGTTATCCATGGACATGTAGCCTGGGTGTTATCCCTGGACATGTAGTCTGGGTGTTATCCATGGACATGTAGTCTGGGTGTTATCCATGGACATGTAGTCTGGGTGTTATCCATGGACATGTAGCCTGGGTGTTATCCCTGGACATGTAGTCTGGGTGTTATCCATGGACATGTAGTCTGGGTGTTATCCATGGACATGTAGTCTGGGTGTTATCCATGGACATGTAGTCTGGGTGTTATCCATGGACATGTAGCCTGGGTGTTATCCCTGGACATGTAGTCTGGGTGTTATCCATGGACATGTAGTCTGGGTGTTATCCATGGACATGTAGTCTGGGTGTTATCCATGGACATGTAGTCTGGGTGTTATCCCTGGACATGTAGTCTGGGTGTTATCCCTGGACATGTAGTCTGGGTGTTATCCATGGACATGTAGTCTGGGTGTTATCCATGGACATGTAGTCTGGGTGTTATCCCTGGACATGTAGTCTGGGTGTTATCCCTGGACATGTAGTCTGGGTGTTATCCATGGACATGTAGTCTGGGTGTTATCCATGGACATGTAGTCTGGGTGTTATCCATGGACATGTAGCCTGGGTGTTATCCCTGGACATGTAGTCTGGGTGTTATCCATGGACATGTAGTCTGGGTGTTATCCATGGACATGTAGTCTGGGTGTTATCCATGGACATGTAGTCTGGGTGTTATCCCTGGACATGTAGTCTGGGTGTTATCCCTGGACATGTAGTCTGGGTGTTATCCATGGACTCATGTAGTCTGGGTGTTATCCATGGACATGTAGTCTGGGTGTTATCCATGGACATGTAGTCTGGGTGTTATCCATGGACTCATGTAGCCTAGGTGTTATCCATGGACATGTAGTCTGGGTGTTATCCATGGACATGTAGCCTGGGTGTTATCCCTGGACATGTAGTCTGGGTGTTATCCATGGACATGTAGTCTGGGTGTTATCCATGGACATGTAGTCTGGGTGTTATCCCTGGACATGTAGTCTGGGTGTTATCCATGGACTCATGTAGTCTGGGTGTTATCCATGGACATGTAATCTGGGTGTTATCCATGGACTCATGTAGTCTGAGTGTTTTCCATGGACTCATATAGTCTGGGTGTTATCCATGGACTCATGTAGTCTGAGTGTTATCCATGGATTCATGTAGTCTGAGTTTTATCCATGGATTCATGTAGCCTGGGTGTTATCCATGGACATGTGGTCTGGTTGTTATCCATGGACTCATGTAGTCTGGGTGTTATCCATGGACATGTAGTCTGGGTGTTATCCATGGACTCATGTAGTCTGAGTGTTATCCATGGACTCATATAGTCTGGGTGTTATCCATGGACTCATGTAGTCTGAGTGTTATCCATGGATTCATGTAGTCTGAGTGTTATCCATGGACTCATGTAGTCTGAGTGTTATCCATGGACTCATATAGTCTGAGTGTTATCCATGGACATGTAGTCTGGGTGTTATCCATGGACTCATGTAGTCTGAGTGTTATCCATGGACATGTAGTCTGGGTGTTATCCATGGACTCATGTAGTCTAGGTGTTATCCATGGACATGTAGTCTGGGTGTTATCCATGGACATGTAGTCTGGGTGTTATCCATGGACATGTAGTCTGGGTGTTATCCATGGACTCATGTAGTCTGAGTGTTATCCATGGACTCATGTAGTCTGAGTGTTATCCATGGACTCATGTAGTCTGGGTGTTATCCATGGACTCATGTAGTCTGAGTGTTATCCATGGACTCATGTAGTCTGGGTGTTATCCATGGACTCATGTAGTCTGGGTGTTATCCATGGACTCATGTAGTCTGGGTGTTATCCATGGACTCATGTAGTCTGGGTGTTATCCATGGACTCATGTAGTCTGGGTGTTATCCATGGACTCATGTAGTCTGGGTGTTATCCATGGACTCATGTAGTCTGGGTGTTATCCCTGGACATGTAGTCTGGGTGTTATCCATGGACATGTAGTCTGGGTGTTATCCATGGACTTGTAGTCTGGGTGTTATCCATGGACATGTAGTCTGGGTGTTATCCATGGACATGTAGCCTGGGTGTTATCCATGGACTCATATAGTCTGGGTGTTATCCATGGACATGTAGTCTGGGTGTTATCCATGGACATGTAGTCTGGGTGTTATCCATGGACTCATGTAGTCTAGGTGTTATCCATGGACATGTAGTCTGGGTGTTATCCATGGACATGTAGCCTGGGTGTTATCCATGGACTCATGTAGTCTGGGTGTTATACATGGACATGTAGTCTGGGTGTTATCCATGGACTCATGCCGTCTGGGTGTTATCCATGGACTCATGTAGCCTGGGTGTTATCCATGGACTCATGTAGTCTGGGTGTTATCCATGGACTCATGTAGTCTGGGTGTTATCCATGGACTCATGTAGTCTAGGTGTTATCCATGGACATGTAGTCTGGGTGTTATCCATGGACATGTAGCCTGGGTGTTATCCATGGACTCATGTAGTCTGGGTGTTATCCCTGGACATGTAGTCTGGGTGTTATCCATGGACATGTAGTCTGGGTGTTATCCATGGACTCATGTAGCCTGGGTGTTATCCATGGACTCATGTAGTCTGGGTGTTATCCATGGACTCATGTAGTCTGGGTGTTATCCATGGACTCATGTAGTCTGGGTGTTATCCATGGACTCATGTAGTCTGGGTGTTATCCATGGACATGTAGCCTGGGAGCCAGTCTGTTTCTGCTCTCTTGCCAACTCCTTATGGAATTGTCATGTTTGGTGTGACAAGGACTTGACAAAATATTACAAACATATATGGGACCAGGCTAGCACTCATGACCAATGTCAATATCCTTCTATTAATTCTGTATAAAATAAATGATCTGACATCTATCAGCACTGCATTAGACGGCCTGCTTCTCCTTCACACGTCTCTTCAAACCAGATCTTGTATTATGATATAATTTGTATACTACAAAGGGATCAAATTGACCGGACACATGCCTCCTCAGCCCCCCCTGTCTCTAACTGGGCATGAGGCCTCTGGGAAGTGCTATTTCTAAGCTTCAGTTTCAGCCATCACCTTCCTGAATGCATTGTGATTGTATTACAGTCAGATACGCTCCATCGATTGGCGCCCTGCTCTTAAAGAGGTCTGTCATGGGTACTGTGATTAGGTTATTGGTTATTCAGTTTTTTCTGCCACTTTCCTCCTAACCTGATATAATGTGTCCTGTCCTCTCTGTGTCCCGTCCTCTCTGTGTCCTGTCCTCTCTGTGTCCTGTCCTCTCTGTGTCCTGTCCTCTCTGTGTCCTGTCCTCTCTGTGTCCTGTCCTCTATGGCTGAGCTTCTTTAGTAAGAGAGGAGCTTACATTTCTTGACGACTTCCCTACAGTATCTAAGCTGTTGTCAGTTGTCTGTCTTGGCAAGACGGCACTAACTGACCTGGAACCAAGCTAACAGTACCTCTCTGTTTGTCTCCCAACCTCTGTACTGAGAGAAACTCCTCTCTGTCCCTCATCCTCTGTACTGAGAGAAACTCCTCTCTGTCTCCCATCCTCTGTACTGAGAGAAACTCCTCTCTGTCCCTCATCCTCTGTACTGAGAGAAACTCCTCTCTGTCCCTCATCCTCTGTACTGAGAGAAACTCCACTCTCTCTGTCCACCATCCTCTGTACTGAGAGAAACTCCTCTCTGTCTCCCATCCTCTGTACTGAGAGAAACTCCTCTCTGTCCACCATCCTCTGTACTGAGAGAAACTCCTCTCTGTCTCTGTCTCCCAACCTCTGTACTGAGAGAAACTCCTCTCTGTCTCTCTGTCTCCCATCCTCTGTACTGAGAGAAACTCCTCTCTGTCCCTCATCCTCTGTACTGAGAGAAACTCCTCTCTGTCCCTCATCCTCTATACTGAGAGAAACTCCTCTCTGTCCCTCATCCTCTGTACTGAGAGAAACTCCTCTCTGTCCCTCATCCTCTGTACTGAGAGAAACTCCACTCTCTCTGTCCACCATCCTCTGTACTGAGAGAAACTCCTCTCTGTCTCTGTCTCCCAACCTCTGTACTGAGAGAAACTCCTCTCTGTCCCTCATCCTCTGTACTGAGAGAAACTCCTCTCTGTCCCTCATCCTCTATACTGAGAGAAACTCCTCTCTGTCCCTCATCCTCTATACTGAGAGAAACTCCTCTCTGTCCCTCATCCTCTGTACTGAGAGAAACTCCACTCTCTCTGTCCACCATCCTCTGTACTGAGAGAAACTCCTCTCTGTCTCTGTCTCCCAACCTCTGTACTGAGAGAAACTCCTCTCTGTCTCCCATCCTCTGTACTGAGAGAAACTCCTCTCTGTCCCTCATCCTCTGTACTGAGAGAAACTCCACTCTCTCTCTGTCCCTCATCCTCTGTACTGAGAGAAACTCCTCTCTGTCTCCCATCCTCTGTACTGAGAGAAACTCCTCTCTGTCTCCCATCCTCTGTACTGAGGGAAACTCCACTCTCTCTCTGTCTCCCATCCTCTGTACTGAGAGAAACTCCTCTCTGTCTCTCTGTCTCCCATCCTCTGTACTGAGAGAAACTCCTCTCTGTCCACCATCCTCTGTACTGAGAGAAACTCCACTCTGTCCCTCATCCTCTGTACTGAGAGAAACTCCTCTCTGTCCCTCATCCTCTGTACTGAGAGAAACTCCACTCTCTCTCTCTGTCCCCCATCCTCTGTTACTGTAGCTAACTACTGTAGCCTTCAGACGGGTGACTGATTCAACTTTCACCTTTTAATTTAGTGCTTTCATTACAGTGTCCCGGAACTCTCCGTACCTGTGCATGCAGGCTGCGTCTGCCCGGGGGGGAACATGCAGTCCGAGAGGCCTGTCAGAGTAGTGAGTTATAGACCTACCCTGACCTCTCTCCCTCCGTTTGGACCTTAGCCAAACAGAGACCAGCACAGAGCAGACATGGCTTTACATACTATTTAAAATCTTTCCAATATGTTTAGCGTTGGTTTTTAGCCAGTATGAAGTTCCAGATGGGCTGGGTTAGGACTATTGCGGGCTATTCTATTGGTTCCTTTGTGCCAGGCAAGCTCAATGAAGCCCAGGTAATGTATTAGAAATGATAGTTTTTGAATAGTATTTGAACCCCCTGGTCTGGCACAGAGAAGCAGAGAGAGGTGCATTCAGGGCCAGTTGTGACAAAATTGAATTAGGGGGGGGGGGTTGTGCCTGAAGGCCCTTGTAATATCACTGTGGCTGGGGTGTCTGTCAGCCCTCTCTCTCAGCCTGGCCAGGAACTGCTGGGGGAGAAAATCAGACTTCAATACCACAGACTATTTAAAACCTTCATCTCCATTTAGTTTTTCCCCTCTCCGCCACTGGCTCCACTTCATTGTGATTTTGTCTCGTCATTTGGCCGGCGCCTGGCTGGCATGGGCACATGTTTTACAGTGTGTGTGTGTGCGTGTGTGTGCGTGTGTGTGTGTGTGTGTGTGTGTGTGTGTGTGTGTGTGTGTGTGTGTGTGTGTGTGTGTGTGTGTGTGCGTGTGCGTGTGTGCGTGCGTGCGTGTGTGTGTCAGGGTCTTGTGTAGGCCCATGTCCTGTTTGATGGGCTGATGTTGTTGTGGAGTTGAGCTTTTAGCCGTCTCAGCATAGTGGAGGAACCAGTGAAGAAACACAGCAGAGAGGTTAAAGGATATACAGGACGTCTTCATCCCAAATAGCACCCCATAGACTTCTACAATATGAGTCATAATACCCATAAAACCTGGCGGTCAAACAGGGAAATGGTTCCAATCATGTTTCCACCATTCATTTTTCCCATAGGGGATTTTAGAAACATTTAAAATAAGGGCTGTGTTTTGTGTAGGCTTACCCTGGTGTGACGTTTTGATAACCATGTAAATCTCTCTAGGACAAGGTGATTTTTATCAATATATTCGCCTGTATTTACCCCCCCATAAATGAAATGCTAATTAGCTACTAATGTGGCTATCATAAAGAACTACAAATGTCATGATGATCTAGATGAGACTGCCGAATTGAGGCAAAGGTAAGAATCTCTGGATTAACTATCTAATGTTAGCTAAATGTAGTAATGAATCAATAGGCTACGTTTCTTTAAATTCTGTGAACCGTCTTGTGCAAGTTTTAAATTGACCCAATACCTGTTAGCAAAGGTGTCAGCTAGAGATGACGTGCGGGACCTTGCAGGGATTTGTAGTCTTGCATGATGTCTACTTTGATGCTAAATAGCATTTTCTAATCTGAGAGTAAATACAGGCTAAAATATATTGATAAAAGTCACCTTGTCCGAGAGAGATTTACACGGTTATGCCAGGGTAAGCCTACACAAAACACAGCCCTTATTTTAAGTGTTTCTAAAATCCCCTATGGTGAAACATGAATGGTGGAAAAACGATTGGAACCATTTCCCTGTTTGACCGCTAGGTTTTATGGGTATTATGACACCTCCACTGTGGGGCTCTATACCCTATATAGGGAGCAGGGTGCCAGTCAGAGCCTATGTCTATGGGAGGACCAGTGTTTTAAACACAAGGCTATAGATTCACCTCTGTTGTTACTGGTGCTGTTTACATCACTACAACATATAATACAGGTAACCCCTTTCTGGTGTCATATACCCCAACCCCTGGAGTGGTGTTGAACACTTCTCTCTGTCCACTATTTCCCCATTTAATAGGGGGCCTGTTCCATGTTTTGCTGACGGAGCATTTCAAACAGTCCAATTGTATCTCAGAGAGAGAGAGAGAGAGAGAGAGAGAGAGAAGCAGATGGGCTCAAATGGATCAGGTCCTTCATGAAACTATGATCTCTGTTATCCAGATGGCCAGATCCAGAACCCCCCGACTGTATCCCAAATAACACCCTATTCCTTTTATAGTGCACTACTTTTTTTCACAAGACATACCCTGTAGGTCCTGGTTGACAGTAGTGCACTATATAGGGAATAGGGTGCCATTTGGGAAGCCCCATTCAGCAGCAGCTCCTTCTCCCCGGCCTGCTCTAAGTGCTGAGATGGGAAACACGTTAAACAGTTGGTGTGGAGCTGAGATAACGTCCAGTCCTTTCTGCTTGACATTTAGCTCTGGGCCAGCCAGCACCGTTAGCTGTAGTCCACTTAACCATGTCTACAACCATCAACTCACAATTACACCTGACCTAATGCCCAGGTGCCGGACGAAATTTGTCATGGGTTGAAATCTGGGTTTCTGATTAACTAAATAACAGTGGGTGAAATCTGGCATGCAATGTCATAAGTACATACTTTTTTTGGGTTGAAATCTGCTTTTCTGCTGGTTGTGACATTGTTTTTTATAACCAAATGACAATCATTTAAATACATGTTTTTCATGACAACATCAAAACATCTGGCAATAATGTCATGTTGCATGGTCGTTATGAGTATGGTAGTTTAATCAAATTCAAGTGGTGTAACTATTCCAATGGGTAAAATGAAACAGAGGGGTTCCATAAAGAGGAAGTAGTATTATACAGTACAGAGAGGTTCCATAAAGAGGAAGTAGTATTATACAGTACAGAGGGGTTCCATAAAGAGGAAGTAGTATTATACAGTACAGAGAGGTTCCATAAAGAGGAAGTAGTATTATACAGTACAGAGGGGTTCCATAAAGAGGAAGTAGTATTATACAGTACAGAGGGGTTCCATAAAGAGGAAGTAGTATTATACAGTACAGAGGGGTTCCATAAAGAGGAAGTAGTATTATACAGTACAGAGAGGTTCCATAAAGAGGAAGTAGTATTATACAGTACAGAGAGGTTCCATAAAGAGGAAGTAGTATTATACAGTACAGAGGGGTTCCATAAAGAGGAAGTAGTATTATACAGTACAGAGGGGTTCCATAAAGAGGAAGTAGTATTATACAGTACAGAGAGGTTCCATAAAGAGGAAGTAGTATTATACAGTACAGAGAGGTTCCATAAAGAGGAAGTAGTATTATACAGTACAGAGGGGTTCCATAAAGAGGAAGTAGTATTATACAGTACAGAGGGGTTCCATAAAGAGGAAGTAGTATTATACAGTACAGAGAGGTTCCATAAAGAGGAAGTAGTATTATACAGTACAGAGGGGTTCCATAAAGAGGAAGTAGTATTATACAGTACAGAGAGGTTCCATAAAGAGGAATTAGTATTATACAGTACAGAGGGGTTCCATAAAGAGGAATTAGTATTATACAGTACAGAGGGGTTCCATAAAGAGGAAGTAGTATTATACAGTACAGAGGGGTTCCATAAAGAGGAAGTAGTATTATACAGTACAGAGGGGTTCCATAAAGAGGAAGTAGTATTATACAGTACAGAGGGGTTCCATAAAGAGGAAGTAGTATTATACAGTACAGAGGGGTTCCATAAAGAGGAAGTAGTATTATACAGTACAGAGAGGTTCCATAAAGAGGAAGTAGTATTATACAGTACAGAGGGGTTCCATAAAGAGGAAGTAGTATTATACAGTACAGAGGGGTTCCATAAAGAGGAAGTAGTATTATACAGTACAGAGAGGTTCCATAAAGAGGAAGTAGTATTATACAGTACAGAGGGGTTCCATAAAGAGGAAGTAGTATTATACAGTACAGAGGGGTTCCATAAAGAGGAAGTAGTATTATACAGTACAGAGGGGTTCCATAAAGAGGAAGTAGTATTATACAGTACAGAGGGGTTCCATAAAGAGGAAGTAGTATTATACAGTACAGAGAGGTTCCATAAAGAGGAAGTAGTATTATACAGTACAGAGAGGTTCCATAAAGAGGAAGTAGTATTATACAGTACAGAGGGGTTCCATAAAGAGGAAGTAGTATTATACAGTACAGAGAGGTTCCATAAAGAGGAAGTAGTATTATACAGTACAGAGGGGTTCCATAAAGAGGAAGTAGTATTATACAGTACAGAGGGGTTCCATAAAGAGGAAGTAGTATTATACAGTACAGAGGGGTTCCACAAAGAGGAAGTAGTATTATACAGTACAGAGAGGTTCCACAAAGAGGAAGTAGTATTATACAGTACAGAGGGGTTCCACAAAGAGGAAGTAGTATTATACAGTACAGAGGGGTTCCACAAAGAGGAAGTAGTATTATACAGTACAGAGGGGTTCCATAAAGAGGAAGTAGTATTATACAGTACAGAGGGGTTCCATAAAGAGGAAGTAGTATTATACAGTACAGAGAGGTTCCATAAAGAGGAAGTAGTATTATACAGTACAGAGGGGTTCCATAAAGAGGAAGTAGTATTATACAGTACAGAGAGGTTCCATAAAGAGGAAGTAGTATTATACAGTACAGAGGGGTTCCATAAAGAGGAAGTAGTATTATACAGTACAGAGGGGTTCCATAAAGAGGAAGTAGTATTATACAGTACAGAGGGGTTCCATAAAGAGGAAGTAGTATTATACAGTACAGAGAGGTTCCATAAAGAGGAAGTAGTATTATACAGTACAGAGAGGTTCCATAAAGAGGAAGTAGTATTATACAGTACAGAGGGGTTCCATAAAGAGGAAGTAGTATTATACAGTACAGAGGGGTTCCATAAAGAGGAAGTAGTATTATACAGTACAGAGAGGTTCCATAAAGAGGAAGTAGTATTATACAGTACAGAGAGGTTCCATAAAGAGGAAGTAGTATTATACAGTACAGAGGGGTTCCATAAAGAGGAAGTAGTATTATACAGTACAGAGGGGTTCCATAAAGAGGAAGTAGTATTATACAGTACAGAGAGGTTCCATAAAGAGGAAGTAGTATTATACAGTACAGAGGGGTTCCATAAAGAGGAAGTAGTATTATACAGTACAGAGAGGTTCCATAAAGAGGAATTAGTATTATACAGTACAGAGGGGTTCCATAAAGAGGAATTAGTATTATACAGTACAGAGGGGTTCCATAAAGAGGAAGTAGTATTATACAGTACAGAGGGGTTCCATAAAGAGGAAGTAGTATTATACAGTACAGAGGGGTTCCATAAAGAGGAAGTAGTATTATACAGTACAGAGGGGTTCCATAAAGAGGAAGTAGTATTATACAGTACAGAGGGGTTCCATAAAGAGGAAGTAGTATTATACAGTACAGAGAGGTTCCATAAAGAGGAAGTAGTATTATACAGTACAGAGGGGTTCCATAAAGAGGAAGTAGTATTATACAGTACAGAGGGGTTCCATAAAGAGGAAGTAGTATTATACAGTACAGAGAGGTTCCATAAAGAGGAAGTAGTATTATACAGTACAGAGGGGTTCCATAAAGAGGAAGTAGTATTATACAGTACAGAGGGGTTCCATAAAGAGGAAGTAGTATTATACAGTACAGAGGGGTTCCATAAAGAGGAAGTAGTATTATACAGTACAGAGGGGTTCCATAAAGAGGAAGTAGTATTATACAGTACAGAGAGGTTCCATAAAGAGGAAGTAGTATTATACAGTACAGAGAGGTTCCATAAAGAGGAAGTAGTATTATACAGTACAGAGGGGTTCCATAAAGAGGAAGTAGTATTATACAGTACAGAGAGGTTCCATAAAGAGGAAGTAGTAATATACAGTACAGAGGGGTTCCATAAAGAGGAAGTAGTATTATACAGTACAGAGGGGTTCCATAAAGAGGAAGTAGTATTATACAGTACAGAGGGGTTCCACAAAGAGGAAGTAGTATTATACAGTACAGAGAGGTTCCACAAAGAGGAAGTAGTATTATACAGTACAGAGGGGTTCCACAAAGAGGAAGTAGTATTATACAGTACAGAGGGGTTCCACAAAGAGGAAGTAGTATTATACAGTACAGAGGGGTTCCATAAAGAGGAAGTAGTATTATACAGTACAGAGGGGTTCCATAAAGAGGAAGTAGTATTATACAGTACAGAGAGGTTCCATAAAGAGGAAGTAGTATTATACAGTACAGAGGGGTTCCATAAAGAGGAAGTAGTATTATACAGTACAGAGGGGTTCCATAAAGAGGAAGTAGTATTATACAGTACAGAGGGGTTCCATAAAGAGGAAGTAGCATTATACAGTACAGAGGGGTTCCATAAAGAGGAAGTAGTATTATACAGTACAGAGGGGTTCCATAAAGAGGAAGTAGTATTATACAGTACAGAGGGGTTCCATAAAGAGGAAGTAGTATTATACAGTACAGAGGGGTTCCATAAAGAGGAGGTAGTATTATACAGTACAGAGGGGTTCCATAAAGAGGAAGTAGTATTATACAGTACAGAGGGGTTCCATAAAGAGGAAGTAGTATTATACAGTACAGAGGGGTTCCATAAAGAGGAAGTAGTATTATACAGTACAGAGGGGTTCCATAAAGAGGAAGTAGTATTATACAGTACAGAGGGGTTCCATAAAGAGGAAGTAGTATTATACAGTACAGAGGGGTTCCATAAAGAGGAAGTAGTATTATACAGTACAGAGGGGTTCCATAAAGAGGAAGTAGTATTATACAGTACAGAGAGGTTCCATAAAGAGGAAGTAGTATAATACAGTACAGAGGGGTTCCATAAAGAGGAAGTAGTATTATACAGTACAGAGGGGTTCCATAAAGAGGAAGTAGTATTATACAGTACAGAGGGGTTCCATAAAGAGGAAGTAGTATTATACAGTACAGAGGGGTTCCATAAAGAGGAAGTAGTATTATACAGTACAGAGAGGTTCCATAAAGAGGAAGTAGTATTATACAGTACAGAGAGGTTCCATAAAGAGGAAGTAGTATTATACAGTACAGAGGGGTTCCATAAAGAGGAAGTAGTATTATACAGTACAGAGGGGTTCCATAAAGAGGAAGTAGTATTATACAGTACAGAGGGGTTCCATAAAGAGGAAGTAGTATTATACAGTACAGAGGGGTTCCATAAAGAGGAAGTAGTATTATACAGTACAGAGGGGTTCCATAAAGAGGAAGTAGTATTATACAGTACAGAGGGGTTCCATAAAGAGGAAGTAGTATTATACAGTACAGAGGGGTTCCATAAAGAGGAAGTAGTATTATACAGTACAGAGAGGTTCCATAAAGAGGAAGTAGTATTATACAGTACAGAGAGGTTCCATAAAGAGGAAGTAGTATTATACAGTACAGAGAGGTTCCATAAAGAGGAAGTAGTATTATACAGTACAGAGGGGTTCCATAAAGAGGAAGTAGTATTATACAGTACAGAGGGGTTCCATAAAGAGGAAGTAGTATTATACAGTACAGAGGGGTTCCATAAAGAGGAAGTAGTATTATACAGTACAGAGGGGTTCCATAAAGAGGAAGTAGTATTATACAGTACAGAGAGGTTCCATAAAGAGGAAGTAGTATTATACAGTACAGAGAGGTTCCATAAAGAGGAAGTAGTATTATACAGTACAGAGAGGGTTCCATAAAGAGGAAGTAGTATTATACAGTACAGAGGGGTTCCATAAAGAGGAAGTAGTATTATACAGTACAGAGGGGTTCCATAAAGAGGAAGTAGTATTATACAGTACAGAGGGGTTCCATAAAGAGGAAGTAGTATTATACAGTACAGAGGGGTTCCATAAAGAGGAAGTAGTATTATACAGTACAGAGAGGTTCCATAAAGAGGAAGTAGTATTATACAGTACAGAGGGGTTCCATAAAGAGGAAGTAGTATTATACAGTACAGAGGGGTTCCATAAAGAGGAAGTAGTATTATACAGTACAGAGGGGTTCCATAAAGAGGAAGTAGTATTATACAGTACAGAGAGGTTCCATAAAGAGGAAGTAGTATTATACAGTACAGAGAGATTCCATAAAGAGGAAGTAGTATTATACAGTACAGAGGGGTTCCATAAAGAGGAAGTAGTATTATACAGTACAGAGGGGTTCCATAAAGAGGAAGTAGTATTATACAGTACAGAGGGGTTCCATAAAGAGGAAGTAGTATTATACAGTACAGAGAGGTCCATAAAGAGGAAGTAGTATTATACAGTACAGAGGGGTTCCATAAAGAGGAAGTAGTATTATACAGTACAGAGAGGTTCCATAAAGAGGAAGTAGTATTATACAGTTGAGAGAGGTTCCATAAAGAGGAAGTAGTATTATACAGTACAGAGGGGTTCCATAAAGAGGAAGTAGTATTATACAGTACAGAGGGGTTCCATAAAGAGGAAGTAGTATTATACAGTACAGAGGGGTTCCATAAAGAGGAAGTAGTATTATACAGTACAGAGGGGTTCCATAAAGAGGAAGTAGTATTATACAGTACAGAGGGGTTCCATAAAGAGGAAGTAGTATTATACAGTACAGAGGGGTTCCATAAAGAGGAAGTAGTATTATACAGTACAGAGGGGTTCCATAAAGAGGAAGTAGTATTATACAGTACAGAGGGGTTCCATAAAGAGGAAGTAGTATTATACAGTACAGAGAGGTTCCATAAAGAGGAAGTAGTATTATACAGTACAGAGGGGTTCCATAAAGAGGAAGTAGTATTATACAGTACAGAGAGGTTCCATAAAGAGGAAGTAGTATTATACAGTACAGAGAGGTTCCATAAAGAGGAAGTAGTATTATACAGTACAGAGAGGTTCCATAAAGAGGAAGTAGTATTATACAGTACAGAGGGGTTCCATAAAGAGGAAGTAGTATTATACAGTACAGAGGGGTTCCATAAAGAGGAAGTAGTATTATACAGTACAGAGGGGTTCCATAAAGAGGAAGTAGTATTATACAGTACAGAGGGGTTCCATAAAGAGGAAGTAGTATTATACAGTACAGAGGGGTTCCATAAAGAGGAAGTAGTATTATACAGTACAGAGAGGTTCCATAAAGAGGAAGTAGTATTATACAGTACAGAGGGGTTCCATAAAGAGGAAGTAGTATTATACAGTACAGAGAGGTTC
>NW_028163759.1:0-16146 GCF_964263955.1 Coregonus lavaretus | reverse complement strand
TTGCGATATTAGCCGTCACTTTTAACCAGACCCCTTGACGCATCCTTGTTTGTCTGTGAGTCTGCATTAATTAATAAAAGAATACATCCACATGTAAATATATAAATAATCCGGCATAGTGTAGGCCTCCTGCACTCCTTCCGCCTGCCTCTAAGAAGGCTGCACATTTGCATTGCACATAATTAGTGTGAGGCACATTGAGCCTGGTCCTGTGGGACGCCTCTGATAACCACTTCCTCTTCTATTAGGCATTGATTGCAGAGTGTCAGCTTGCTACAGCACATCTTCATTCTGGCTGGTCCGCCATAGGCTCCCTGGAAACACCACCGCTGCTGTGTTAGAGAGGGAGAGAGAAGGAGAGAGAGAGAGGGAGGAGGAAGAGGGAGAGGGAGAGGGAGAGGGAGAGGGAGAGGGAGAGGGAGAGGGAGAGGGAGAGGGAGAGGGAGAGGGAGAGGAGAGGGAGAGGGAGAGGGAGAGGGAGAGGGAGAGGGAGGAGGATGCACTCAGCAGATGGACAGAGAGACAGACGGACTGGACAGACACGGAGACGCAATGAATGAAGTTATTAAATTGTTTCAGCTGAGAAAGAGGCCTCTCCTTCCTCCATATTGCCGTGATGTGTCCTATTCAATAGCAGAATCTGGGGCAATTTTAATGCTTTTGTACCTTACCACTGCTCCATTTCTCCCTCTCAGTTTAAAAATAGCTCTTAATTATAAGTGCAGTTTAAATGTCTCCAGTGACCTAGAAATGCAGGTTGGAGTGAGAGGGATTGTACGTCTCCGTTTTAAAAGAGCGAGACACTTTCTTCCTACTGTTCAATCTCTCTCTCTCTCTCTCTCTCTCTCTCTCTCTCTCTCTCTCTCTCTCTCTCTCTCTCTCTCTCTCTCTCGCTCTCGCTCTCTTTCCCTCTTTGATTCTTCTTCCTGTTCTCCTCTCTTTTCTCTCCTTTCTTCATGTCTACCTCCGCATCTCTTTCTCTTTCTCCGCTGCGGTTCTTTCCCTCGGTGGGAGAATGAGTGGTGCTGGGCTTGGAGAGGAGTCAAGTCAGCGGAGAGAGAGAAGTAGAAGACGTTGGAGGGAGACTGCTGCTGTCTGCAGATTGGTTGTGTCATACAATACCTTCTGGGTGCTCCTCTTCTCTCCCAGAGACAGAGACAGAGAGAGTGTGATGTTGAGAAGCCTTGTGAAGATAGCTAGTGGATCAGAGCAGGACAGTACAGTAGAGGGTACCTGTGGGGACGTGTGTTCAGGGACCTGAGGTTTGCACCTGGGGGTGCTGGCTGGTTGCCATAGAGATAAAGCATAAGGCCTGTTGAAGGGAAAGGAGGAAAGATGTGAGGCTGATGTGAGCTGGTGTCTCCCTCTCTCTAACTGCTCACCTGGAGGCATGTACAGGCGTGCGTTTCATCACTGAGGAGGCACACAAAACACTACTCAGGTGTAACCTGGGACCCCTTATTGTCAAGATCTGTGCTCCTGCACATCAAGTACGGCCCCACACTCCCCTAGCACCTCCCTCCTCATCCCTCCACCCCATATTCCCCCTTCTACCCCCATCGCTCCCATCTCCCCTTCCACCCCTTCCACCCCTCACCTCCCCCCTTCTACCCCACATCTCTCCCCATCTCCCCCTTCTACTATTATAAACTGGTAACCATCATAGGTAGAGCAGTAAAAATAAATGTTTTGTCACACCCGTGGTCTGATATACCACGGCTGTCAGCCAATCAGCTTTCAGGGCTCGAACCACCCAGTTTTATAATTGTCAATGAACAACTCATTCGCCCTGTGCTACCAGTGTGTTTACCATGCCATATAAGGATAGGAGGTGTCCTCCATTGTGATCATGAAGCAAAGCTCACTACAGTACAGTAGAGAACAATAGAGAACAGTAGACTTCAGTAGAGTACAGTACAGATGAATGGAGTGGCATAGAGAAGACCAGCTACAGTATAAGTGGAATAAAGTTAGAATAGAATAGAATAGATGATCAGAGAAAGATTGGACATAGTCAAGTAGGCCCTTCTTCTGGAGAGAATGGCGCCGGAGGAGATGGCTGCCGTTTTACGGGCTCCTAATCAATTGTTATATTGCGTGTGTTTTTTCACGTTATTTGTAACTTATTTTGTACATAATGTTTCTGCCACCATCTCTTATGACTGAAAAGAGCTTCTGGATATCAGGACAGCGATTTCTCACCTCGTATTGGACAAAGATTTTACCTCAAAAAGTTCTAAGGCTGCACCATCGAAAGCATCCTGACTGGTTGCATTACCACCTGGTATGGCAACTGCTCGGCCTCTGATCGCAAGGCACTACAGAGGGTAGTGCGTACTGCCCAGTACATCACTGGGGCCAAGCTTCCTGCCATCCAGGACCTCTATACCAGGCGGTGTCAGAGGAAGGCCCTAAAAATTGTCAAGGACTCCAGCCACCCTAGTCACAGACTGTTCTCTCTGCTACCACACGGCAAGCGGTACTGGAGCGCCAAGTCTAGGTCCAAAAGGCTTCTAAACAGCTTCTACCCCCAAGCCATAAGACTCCTGAATTGCTAATCAAATGGCTACCCGGACTATTACACTTATTTTTCTTAAAAGGTTAAGGGCTTGTAAGTAAGCATTTCACTGTAAGGTCTACACCTGCTGTATTTGGCGCATGTGACAAATACAATTTGATTTGATTCACCCCCCCCCCCCCCCCCATTTCCCCCATTCTACCCCCCATCTCTCCCCATCTCCCCCTTCTACCCCCATCTCCCCCTTCTACCCCTACTGAACAGCCCTAGGCTCCAGCACCCCCTGCTAGCCCCACTCTCTAATTAAGCAATAAGGCACGAGGGGGTGTGGTATATGGCCAATTTACCACGGCTAAGGCTGTTCTTAAGCACAACACAACACGGAGTGCCTGGATACAGCCCTTGGCCGTGGTATATTGGCAATATACCACAACCCCCCGAGGTGCCTTATTGCTATTATAAACTGGTTACCAACATAATTAGAGCAGTAAAAATAAATGTTTTGTCATACCCGTGGTATACGGTCTGATATACCACGGCTGTCAGCCAATCAGCTTTCAGGGCTCGAACCACCCAGTTTATAATTGTCAATGAACAACTAATTTGCCCTGTGCTACCAGTGTGTTTACCATGCCATATAAGGATAGGAGGTGTCCTCCATTGTGATCATGAAGCAAAGCTCACTACAGTACAGTAGAGAACAATAGAGAACAGTAGACTTCAGTAGAGTACAGTACAGATGAATGGAGTGGCATAGAGAAGACCAGCTACAGTATAAGTGGAATAAAGTTAGAATAGAATAGAATAGATGATCAGAGAAACATTGGATATAGTCAAGTAGGCCTAGAGATATGAGTAGTGTTAGATCACTAGGCAGCCTAACAAAGTAGCTAAAGCCAGCGGGGTACAGCTCTACTGTAACATGGCTGTGCAGCTGTACCTGTTGTCTTGTGTTAATGTGATACGTGTGTCACTGAGCTGAGGCCCACACTGCTGGCTGGCCATGGGGTCAGGGCGACCAAGACAGACAGACGGCATGGCTGCAGACTGAGGCTGACTTAGAAACTTCAGAGGAGGCAGTGTCTCGTAAAAATAAAGCCAGAGTTGAAGTCCTAACTCAGCCACCGGCCAATATTTTTTATTTTTTATTTCACCTTTATTTAACCAGGTAAGCCAGTTGAGAACAGGTTCTCATTTACAACTGCGACCTGACCAATAGACAGAGATGTCTCAGTGCCTAGGACATCATTGTACTAATGATGCCACAGAACAGTTACACTTCTAAACCAGTACAGGATGAGTTGTCACATTATTGATAAGTTAGGTACTTAGTAACTAACTTATCATACTAAAGTATGATAAGCTATCATACTGATAACTTATCATACTGATGTTATGTATAAAAATAAACCCAGTGGAATTCTTCATTGGGTGGCCGACTGACTCATTGTAACGTATTGTAACTCACTGGAACATTATCATCTATAATTGTTAAAAATCCACTTCCAAGCTCATATTCTATCTGTTCTTCTATTCTCTATCAGTAACCATTCTCTCCCTATCGTGAACTCTAAATCCTGCAAACAATGACATTGAAATCATTATCAACACTGGGGAGAGAATATGGGAATATTAAGTATCATGATAATTATTCAAAGCGAATTAGCTATTCTGCGCCTCGCCCTTATCGCCTGCACTGTCTCTCGACAAATCTAAAGGTGTCTAAACCTAAACCTGCCTCTATCCATTTGAAACGATTTTCAGCTGTGTAACATCCATGAAAACAGTGAAAGATAAGCTAAACCTCACTGCTTTAATAGCATTATAGCCGTTCTCGTGGTTGTTCAGTTGATGTCGTCTTTCTGTGCATTCTCTCTCTTTCTGCTCTTAGTCCCGGTGTGTGGTTGTGGTACTTTCACACTGTGACAAGTTAACATATACTATGTGCGCATCCTAGTCTCTGAATAGGCCTACATACTGCATGGAATGAATGGTAACATCTCATTGGTCAACTAAACCGTGACTGAATATTATGATCAACCCAACAATAAAACATTATACATTTTACAATAAATAACTACTACAGATGATTTGTTTTTATAACTAAAGAAATCGCTAAACTATTCATTTCAGCGTAATGGGTGGGCTACTGGAAAAACAGTCTTCACTGTATAGCATAGGCCTTGTTTTGTTTATATGATAACCGCCTTACAACAAACTCTAGGAGGTGTCACGCCCTGGCTCTGGGGACTCTTATATGTTGAGCCAGGGTGTGTAGGGTCTATGTTTTGTGTTCTATGTTCAGTTTCTAGTTCATGTGTTTTCTAGGTTGGCCGGGGTGGTTCTCAATCAGAGGCAACGAGAATCAGCTGTTGCTTGTTGTCTCTGATTGGGAACCATACTTAGGCAGCCTGTTGTGCACTTGTGTTTTGTGGGATCTTGTTCCGTGTAGGTTTGTGTTATGACAGAGGACTTCACGTTTCGTTTTGTTGTTTTGTAATCATTGTTTAAGTACTCATTAAAAGAGATGTACGCATATCACGCTGCGCCTTGGTCCAATCATTATGACGATCGTGATAGAAGATCCCACCAATACAGGACCAAGCAGCGTGCCCAGGAGCAAACGCCGGAGGTAACGTTAGTGGATGTCCTCCTCGGTTGGGGGCAGATCACGGAGGAGGAGGCCGTCCGTTACCGGAGGGCGATGAAGGGGGAGACCCAGGCAGGAGAGGAGAAGCGGCGCCAACCGGGCCGTCGTCGGACAGGCGAGAGGCACCCCCAATCATTTTTTTGGGGGGGGCACATGGCATGGACGACGGGGCTGCTGGAGGCAGATAAAGGGCGAGTTTGTGGACGAGGAGAGAAGGCCACCAGGTTACGGGGGCCATTGGTCATTAGAAGGAAGGAAAGTGTAGAGGCACGTCGAGAGGTACTGAGGTGTGTTACCAGTCCGGTCCGGCCCGTTCCTGATCCCCGCACAAGGCCAGTGGTGTGTGTTCCCAGTGCGGTCCGGCCTGTTCCTGTCCCTCGCACCAAGCCTGTGATGCGCGTCGCCAGCCCGGCCCGGCCCATTCCTGCTCCCCGCACCAAGCCAATGGTGCGCGTCGTCAGCCCAGCCTTGCCCGTTTCTTCTCCCCGCACCAAGCCAATGGTGCGCGTCGCCAGCCCGGCCCGGCCTGTTCCTGCTCCCCGCACCAAGCCAATGGTGCGCGTCGTCAGCCCGGCCCGGCCTGTTCCTGCTCCCCGCACCAAGCCAATGGTGCGCATCGTCAGCCCGGCCCGGCCTGTTCCTGCTCCCCGCACCAAGCCAATGGTGCGCGTCGCCAGCCCGGCCCGGCCTGTTCCTGCTCCCCGCACCAAGCCTATGGTGCGCGTCGTCAGCCCGGCCCGGCCTGTTCCTGCTCCCCGCACCAAGCCAGTGGTGCGCTTTGTCAGCCCGGTCCGGCCCATTCCTGCTCCCCGCACCAAGCCTGTGGTGCGCGTCGCCAGCCCGGTCCGGCCCGTCCCTGCTGCCCGCACCAAGCCTGTGGTGCGCGTCGTCAGTCCGGCACAGCCCGTGCCTGTTTCACCGGTGCCTGGTCAGGTACCGGTCAGCTGCTCCACACCGGAGCCTAAGCAATCCGCTCCACCGATGTCCAGTCCAGCTCCAGCCAGCGGGACCAGACCAGAGGCGCGACGGGGGGGTTGTTAGAGGGTGGTGGTCACGCCCGGAGCCGGATCCGCCTCCGAGGCGGAATGCCCACCCGATCCCTCCCCTGTTAGGTTTATGTTGGCGCGGTCGCAGTCCACGCCTTTGGGGGGGGGGGTACTGTCACGCCCTGGCTCTGGGGACTCTTATATGTTGAGCCAGGGTGTGTAGGGTCTATGTTTTGTGTTCTATGTTCAGTTTCTAGTTCATGTGTTTTCTAGGTTGGCCGGGGTGGTTCTCAATCAGAGGCAACGAGAATCAGCTGTTGCTTGTTGTCTCTGATTGGGAACCATACTTAGGCAGCCTGTTGTGCACTTGTGTTTTGTGGGATCTTGTTCCGTGTAGGTTTGTGTTATGACCGAGGACTTCACGTTTCGTTTTGTTGTTTTGTAATCATTGTTTAAGTACTCATTAAAAGAGATGTACGCATATCACGCTGCGCCTTGGTCCAATCATTATGACGATCGTGACAGGAGGCAGGTTGTTAGTCTAGATTGATATCCTGTCTGAACCTGTGACCTCTTTTTGTATGTCCATCGGCTGCCCTTCAATGACATTATGTACAAGGGAGAGGAGAGTCAACTGATACAGCTACTTAACATGGCCTCTCTCTCAGAGAAATAAGGAGGATGTATTGGTTTGTCCACGGGCGAGGCACTATTGACAGAAGTCGTAAAACAAAGTGAGAGGCTAGCGTTGTCCTCAGTAGCATAGTCCTGACAGTAAATAAAGTGATTTGTAGCCGCGGTTGAGACATACATGTAAACATCAACACCACCTAGCCAAGGCCTGGAAACACTGGGGTTAGACAGCAGTAAGACAATTAAGGGCCACTGTTACTGTGGAAGGAGCTTTGGGAGACAGCAATGAATCTTGACTAGATAAAGGTACAGTATAATAGAGAAGAATTGCCCACTGTCTTCACAGGTGTAGGGTGAAGTTGCCCCTTGATGCTGATCTTGGGTCAGTTTTGCATTGTCCCACTAATGGTCAAAGGGATATTTCGGGATTTTGACAACGAATTTTGACAACTTCCCCAGAGTCAGATGAACTTGTGGATACCATTTTTATGTCTCTGCATGCAGTTTGAAGAAAGTTACTAACTAGCGTTAGCGCAATTGCTAACTAGAGTCATTGGAAGTCTATGGTAACATCTAGCACACTAGTTAGCATTGGCTCTCGAAACTAACTTCCTTTATTCTGGATTCAGAGACATAAAAATAGTATCCATGAGTTAATCTGACTCTGGGGAAGTAGATAAAGTGCTTCATTGCCAAAATCCCAAAGTAATCCTTTAAGGTTAGGATTAGTGGAAGGAAGCTGATCCCAGATCTGTAACTAGGGGTGGGTCACTTAAAGACAATCCTCTTGGTTCCTCCACATTTTCCCCTCATACTTTCTGCTGGGAATGATGAATCAGAGTGTGGACCTTGCTTTGTTCTCCCCAGCTCCTTGCAACAGTACACCCACCCACACACGCCCCTTCACCCCTCCGACAGTGGCCTCTCAGGGAGGGACATGAGTCAGTAGACCAGGCCAAAGGACTAGCAGGCTGGGACACAGGCCCGCTCTGTTCTCCTCTAAGACCCACACTAGGATGGACTACAGGCAGCCAAGCTACCTCTGTGTGTGTGTGTGTGTCCGGGGGCGGTGTGCATGTGTGTGTGTGTCCGGGGGCGTGTGTGTGCGTGTGCCTCTATTTCCAACAACACGACATCTGAGGAATCTTGCTTCCCATTAGATAGTTTCAGTTATTATATGGTAGTGGTCCAATATGAATTTAAAATGTGTCGGTATTCATTCATCAAATAGACAAACAAAGGATAAATCTATCAGGAGGCTGCTTGATGCCAGCGAGTTGATGACCAAGGGTTACTGGGTGAGCCATTCTATGAATGCCTGTGATATTTCCATTGATATGTTTCTTAGTTTGCTATCCAAAGGCTGAAAAGAAAGCATGGTACTAAAGTAAATAAATATCAGGACAAATTGCATGGAAGATTGATGGTTTATCTATGCCATTTCAATGTAATAAGTTAAATATGTTTGACGTCCACCAATACGTAAGGTCAGATGGTATCATGTCACATGCTGTCTGGCCAACGGCACCGGCTGTATTAAGTGCAGTTCCTCACTAAAGTAATTATGATTTGACATGATCCGATTTGGTTTAAATGTATTTAGATTTGATACAGATCCCCATTGTTTTGACAACTTGATGATCAGTCCAACACAATCTTCATGTCAACTTGATGATCAGTCCAACATAACCCTCATGTCAACTTGATGATCAGTCCAACACAACCTTCATGGCAACTTGATGATCAGTCCAACACAACCTTCATGGCAACTTGATGATCAGTCCAACACAACCTTCATGGCAACTTGATGATCAGTCCAACACAACCTTCATGACAACTTGATGATCAGTCCAACACAACCTTGATGGCAACTTGATGATCAGTCCAACACAACCTTCATGGCAACTTGATGATCAGTCCAACACAACCTTCATTGCAACTTGATGATCAGTCCAACACAACCTTCATGTCAACTTGATGATCAGTCCAACACAACCTTCATGTCAACTTGGTGATCAGTCCAACATAACCTTCATGTCAACTTGATGATCAGTCCAACACAACCTTCATGTCAACTTGATGATCAGTCCAACACAACCTTCATGTGAACTTGATGATCAGTCCAACACAACCTTCATGGCAACTTAATGATCAGTCCAACACAACCTTCATGGCAACTTGATGATCAGTCCAACACAACCTTCATGGCAACTTGATGATCAGGCCAACACAATCTTCATTGCAGGCCCTTATTGTACTACACAACACAGAGATAGGGCCCCATTGCATATAATTACATTCCTCACATTGAGAAGGTTAATTAATGGGGAGGTTTTATAACCATTTATGATAACATAATATCAGCCACTAGGATAGAGCCAGCCAGACAGACAGATAGCCAGACAGAGACAGACAGATATCCATGCAGATAGCACAGAAGTGAAGCCATGCCCTGCAACTCCATCTCTCTCTCTATCGGGGTAGACAGATGAGATGAAAGAGAGAGAGAGATGCTGTTTAATGACCTTGATAAGACCATGGATATGATCAGCCTTGTTAGACCAGGGACATGAACAGCCTTGGGGACAGACCCAGATGATGTTTCGCCATGACAACACCAACAACGTGTAAAAAAAAACGATGTTTTATTAACCCATCCACTATTCGAAGGGCACATATCTATAATTATTTTTTTACAGCTTTTCTGCTACATATACATACATTTTACATATACATTTTACATATACATTTTTACATATACATTTTGCATACACATTTTGTATACACATTTTACATACATGGTAGTTTTATAGAAAGCAATCACATAACAATAATACATTACCAAACATAAACTCTTTAATCCCATACCTCAGCCACTCTCAGCCCATCCCACCTATCACCATAGACCACCCTCATTTGGTTTCCATGTGCCATATATCTTTCAATTGTGCTGTGATGTTTTCCATACAATTTGAACTTTTCTAATCGTATAGTATCCACAGATTGTGAGCTAAAGATTAAAACCTTTCCTACGAGTATTATAATATCATTTATTGACTGACTATGGCTTTCCAAATCACCCAACACTACTATTTGAAAGGTTAATTTTAAGTGAATGTTGTGTGATTTTTGAACCATTCCTGAACCTGTGACCAGAAACAAGCTACATAGGAGCAATACCAGAATAAATGATCTAGTGATTCTGTCTCTTTGCAGCAAAATCTATAGAGCTGAGATTGTTGTATGCCCCATACAGTGGGGAGAACAAGTATTTGATACACTGCCGATTTTGCAGGTTTTCCTACTTACAAAGCATGTAGACGTCTGTAATTTTTATCATAGGTACACTTCAACTATGAGAGACGGAATCTAAAACAAAAATCCAAAAAATCACATTGTATGATTTTTAAGTAATTCATTTGCATTTTATTGCATGACATAAGTATTTGATCACCTACCAACCAGTAAGAATTCCGGCTCTCACAGACCTGTTAGTTTTTCTTTAAGAAGCCCTCCTGTTCTCCACTCATTACCTGTATTAACTGCACCTGTTTGAACTCGTTACCTGTATAAAAGACACCTGTCCACACACTCAATCAAACAGACTCCAACCTCTCCACAATGGCCAAGACCAGAGAGCTGTGTAAGGACATCAGGGATAAAATTGTAGACCTGCACAAGGCTGTGATAGGCTACAGGACAATAGGCAAGCAGCTTGGTGAGAAGGCAACAACTGTAGGCGCAATTTCTAGAAAATGGAAGAAGTTCAAGATGACGGTCAATCACCCTCGGTCTGGGGCTCCATGCAAGATCTCACCTCGTGGGGCATCAATGATCATGAGGAAGGTGAGGGATCAGCCCAGAACTACACGGCAGGACCTGGTCAATGACCTGAAGAGAGCTGGGACCACAGTCTCAAAGAAAACCATTAGTAACACACTACGCCGTCATGGATTAAAATCCTGCAGCGCACGCAAGGTCGCCCTGCTCAAGCCAGCGCATGTCCAGGCCCGTCTGAAGTTTGCCAATGACCATCTGGATGATCCAGAGGAGGAATGGGAGAAGGTCATGTGGTCTGATGAGACAAAAATAGAGCTTTTTGGTCTAAACTCCACTTGCCATGTTTGGAGGAAGAAGAAGGATGAGTACAACCCCAAGAACACCATCCCAACCGTGAAGCATGGAGGTGGAAACATCATTCTTTGGGGATGCTTTTCTGCAAAGGGGACAGGACGACTGCACCGTATTGAGGGGAGGATGGATGTGGCCATGTATCGCGAGATCTTGGCCAACAACCTCCTTCCCTCAGTAAGATGGGTCGTGGCTGGGTCTTCCAGCATGACAACAACCCAAAACACACAGGCAAGGCAACTAAGGAGTGGTTCCGTAAGAAGCATCTCAAGGTCCTGGAGTGGCCTAGCCAGTCTCCAGACCTGAACCCAATAGAAAATCTTTGGAGGGAGCTGAAAGTCCGTATTGCCCAGCGACAGCCCCGAAACCTGAAGGATCTAGAGAAGGTCTGTATGGAGGAGTGGGCCAAAATCCCTGCAGCAGTGTGTGCAAACCTGATCAAGACCTACAGGAAACGTATGATCTCTGTAATTGCAAACAAAGGTTTCTGTACCAAATATGAAGTTCTGCTTTTCTGATGTATCAAATACTTATGTCATGCAATAAAATGCAAATTCATTACTTAAAAATCATACAATGTGATTTTCTGGATTTTTTTTTAATATTCCGTCTCTCGCAGTTGAAATGTACTTATGATAAAAATTACAGACCTCTACATGCTTTGTAAGTAGGAAAACCTGCAAAATCGGCAGTGTATCAAATACTTGTTCTCCTCACTGTATATATAGCATTCTGTTGGTGGTAATAATTATGTATAATAATTTTAATAAGTGTTGAATCAAGTGTTGTTTTTTTGTACCAGTTCATAAACCATGTGCCATGGAATTGGTACATCGAAAATCTCTTCCCATTTATTTTGCAGCCTGTATAGCACAGCTGGCAACATGTATGTCCTCAAATGAAACTGGTATATTGTTCTATTTATGCCAATTCCTTTCAGCCAATTTGTATCTTTAATATATGGCAGGCAAACAAGTTCCCTACCTTCTCCCTTTTTTTGTATTAAGCAGACATTCCCATATATTTTCAATAGCTGCATTTGTGACAGAACTCCCCCATTTATATTCATGATATTATTAATAAATATAATACATATCTTTTTTTTTTTATCCATAAAGAATGGTTTTTTATTAATCTGTATATTTGAGTTTAACCATAACATTTGTTGTAATATTTGTTCTATATTTTCTGGAGGATAAAACTGAAATTGTAACCAGCTATGTATGGCTTGTTTAAGAAAGGGCAATACTTTAAACAAAATTTCATTTTCAATTAATGAGAAATTGTAATCTGTATAAAGGCAAAAAGGCCATTTTGGAACAAAGGATGAGCCTTTTTTACTAATCTACAGGAGGACCATTTTGGGTTTAAGTATAACTTCTGTATGAGTGGAGCTTTTAATGAGAGGTTTAAAGCTTTAATATTTAATACATTTAGCCCCGCAAACTCATATTCATTATATAAATAGGCACATTTAATTTTGTCTGGATTAGCGTTCCAAATAAAATGAAATATTTTTTGCTCATATTTTAAAAAAAATTAGTCGTCTGGAGTAGGCAGCGCCATTAGTAAGTAAGTAAACTGTGATAGGACCAAAGAGTTAATCAATGTGATTTTTCCATGAATAGACAAGTATTCACCTCTCCATGGTTGCAAATTCTTATCTATGTTTGCTAACTTTCTATTGAAATTGATTGTGATAAGTTAATTTATATTTTTTGAGATGAGAATACCAAGTATGTCTACTTCACCATCCGCCAATTTTATTGGTAACCTACAAGGTAGTGTAAACACTGTGTCTTTTAACGATCCAATAAGTAATATGGTACACTTGTCATAATTAGGTTTTAGTCCAGAGAGGATAGAAAAGGGATCAAGATCTTCAATGAGATTGTGCAGGGATCCAGATCGCGGACTTAAGAAAAAACTTGAGTCATCGGCATGCATTGTTTTATCCCCTGGATTTCTAACCCTTGATGTTCTTGTTGGATCTCATTTTAATAGCTAGCATTTCAATGGACAGCCTTGTTTTACTCCTCCTAAAAGCTCAATACTTTTGAGAAGTAACCATTATTTCCTATTTTACATCTGGGGTTGCTGTACATAACTTTAATCCATTGTATAAGAGATTCACCGAAATTAAAGTAATCCAGACATTTATATATACATTCTAGTCGTGCTTTATCAAACACCTTTTTTTAAATCTGCTATGAAGACCAGGCCTGGTATCTTTGATGTTTCATCATGTTAACTTGTTTCAAGTATATGTCGTATATTATCTCAGATGTATCGTCCATGTAAAAAACCTGTCTGATCAAGGATGAACAGTATCTGGTAAAACCTTTTAATTATATGTGCTATGCATTTCGCCAGGATTTTCGCATCACAACATTGAAGTGTAAGAGGCCTCCAGTTTTAAAATGGACTGGATCTTTATACTTACCACCTGGGTCCTGTTTTAGTAGTAATTAAATCAGACCTTCTTGTTGAGTACCTGAAAGTCTACCATTTCTATATGAGTAATCAAAACATGCTAATAATGGATCTTTGAGTACATAACAGAAGGTCTGATATACCTCTACTGTTAAACCATCAAGCCCTGGGGTTTTTCCAGACTGAAAATATTGAATTGCCTCAAAAAGTTCCTCTTCTGTAAATTGGCTTTCACTCAGGTCTTTCTGTAAATTGGCTTTCACTCAGGTCTTTCTGTAAATTGGCTTTCACTCAGGTCTTTCTGTAAATTGGCTTTCACTCAGGTCTTTCTGTAAATTGGCTTTCACTCAGGTCTTTCTGTAAATTGGCTTTCACTCAGGTCTTTCTGTAAATTGGCTTTCACTCAGGTCTTTCTGTAAATTTGTTAAATTACATTATTATTAGGAAATAAATCCTTACAGTTAACATCATTCATTCCATGAAAATGGAGGAGACTGAAAAGAAAACGTATGCTTAAAATATTTTGCTTCCTCTTTCAAAATATAATTTGGTGAATCATGGATGACTCCATCATTTGTAACGACTTTCTGAACATGATTTTTGGTAGCATTTCTATGTTGAAGATTTAAAAAAAAATGTGTGCATTTTTCACAATTTTCCATCCAATTCGCTTTATTTAAAAAAATTATACATTACACTTTATCGTTCTTGAATAAGTACCTCCAATACTTTTAGTTTTTCCTCTAACCTATTTTGTGCCTCTATAGTCCAGTTTCCATTACCATCTACCTGCACTGTTATTTCCTCTATTTCCTTTATTAGTCTAACCTCTTTTGACCTAAACAGCTTTTGTTTTAATGATGAGTATTGTGCTGAATGGCCTCTAAAAGTACATTTAAAAGTGACCCATACAATAAGGGGATCTGCTGTACCTACTGTATGTTGTGCAGAAAAAAGTCAATTATGAATAATTTTGTCTTAGTTAAGAACAAATTGTCATCTAATAGGCTTTGATTACATTTCCAATATCCCCGTCCACTTGGAAATTCTGTAAGAGTTATATGGAGGCCAATTAGATGGTGGTCTGATCGCATTCGATCTCCTATTAATACTTTTTTTTTTTTTACCTTTGATGCCAGCAAGAATGAGACCAGGAAGTAATCAATACGGCTAGTTTGATTAAGCCTCCTCCATGTATATCTCACTTGGTCAGGATTTTTCAGCCTCCATATATCCACTAGTTCTAATGTATCCATGATATTCGTGATCTCCTTAAGCGCTTGAGGGTGATAGTTTGTAGTGTGATTTCCTTTACGATCCATTGAGGTACTTAAAACCGTATTATAATCTCCCACCATAATAATAGATTCATTCGTTGCTCGTGAGCTCAATAGATTATTATATATATTTTCGAGGAAGTGTGGATCGTCATTATTTTGCCCATATAGATTAATTCGCCAGATCTGTTTTTGGTCCAATAGCATATTTAAAATAATCCATCTTCCTTGAGGATCTGTATGCACAGTTTGCACAATCGGATCAAACATTTTTATTAATTAGTATAATCACCCCTTTTGAATTTCTTTGCCCATTACAAAAATATATGTCTCCCTCCCAGTCCCTTTTCCACCCAACCTCATCTATATTTGTAGAGTGAGTTTTCTGTAAACAATAGATATTATATTATTTCTCTTTTAGCCAGGTAAAAATGTATCTTCTTTTTTGTAACTGGCTATACTTATTTCCCCCCTTTCCATAATGATACCCACGTTTCTATTATACTTACCACAAGCAATGTTTGTAAACTTACCATTAAAAAGCACCATGATGATTAAGTGTCCATATAGCTGTACCATAATATTTGCACTGTTAAGCATACTGGAGCTGCAACTTTGTAAACCTCCAATTGTCCTAATATTCCACCCATTAAAACCTCCCCCCATATCTAGGTCTGTTGTCACAAAGACCATCAGACCATCTCCCTGACTCATGACGCACCTTTGCGTCCTAAGGCAAACCCTTGGCCGCCAATTGGCGTAGGCCAGAGGGAAATATGGGCAGTCCCATGAAAACACAATTCAATACTGCCATCATTCACTAACACATTCAAAGTCCCGTAGGTCTATTGCAAAATTAGAAAAAATGAAGAGAAAAATTACCTAATTATATAACAACAAAGTTTTGGTGACACGAGCTGAGAAGCCTCAAGTTCTTGACTAGCGAGCTCCTCACATTAGTGTTGTTGTTGTTGGCGTAAAGCGGATGGTGTGCGCGTGCGTGTGGGTGCACAGGGTAAAGTGCGAAGACGTCCTGGTCGAGGCCTTGTTCAGTGACAGAGTGTGATATGAATCTAATGAGTGATAACCAAAACGCAGATGAGGCTGCTGCCTGGCCACAGTGAACTTTAATCAGCTTAACGGAGCTGATAGTTATCAGCTGTTTGAGGCAAACATCAAATATACCCACACACACTCACACTGACAACACAGGCCTTAACGCACAGAGAGGCATCAATGAGCCTGCCTAAGCATGAACAATCACAGGGAGACACAGAGGCCTACATACATATAGGCATGCATCACACTCTTTCACTCGTTCACCCACCACACTCACTCATTCACTCACTGACTCACTCACTGACTCACTCACTGACTCACTCACTCACATCCGTACTAGCATACTACTTATAAAGGATGCCCAATACAATGCTCCATGCTTCATTCTACGTGGCATGCTAGTGTGAGAGAAACAGTGAGGATGAATGTAGAAGAGAGAGAAAGAGAGAAAGAGAGAGA
>NW_028163760.1:0-18802 GCF_964263955.1 Coregonus lavaretus | reverse complement strand
AGGGAAAGAGAGAGGAGAGGAGAGGAGAGGAGAGGAGAGAGGAGAGGAGAGGAGAGGAGAGGAGAGTGTGTAGCAGTGTGTATAGGACTTTGTGTAGCAGTGTGTGTAGCAGTGTGTGTAGCAGTGTGTGTGTGTAGGACTATGGGTGTTTGTTAATATGCATACTACCGTGATCTGAGCACACAAACTGGAGCAAGGGAGGGTCGGAGTATGAGTCCAAATCTAAGTATGCGAAAAGGGGCACGGAGGGCACTTCTCAGATGCGTACTCCGTCTGTACACATTTCGAAGCATGCATCGATGCAAGCTTCAACAAAACATTCCCAGGATTGTTGACGTAATATGACGCGACTACGTAAAAAACGACACAAGATTTCTTTAAAACTATGGCAGGCGTTTTCAAGCTGAAGTGGAATGAAATGTTGCCCATTCACATCTCATATGTTGACTACAATAGTTTATCTTGATACGTTAATAACTTCATACATTGTTCATTTTAACTGTCTTCACAGGCTAACTGATGAAGTATTGGAAGCTAACGTTGGCCATCTACCTTTCGTAACAACATTAGTTTTAGCTTGTTTTTACATGGAAAACTAGCTGGCTAGCTAGATTAAGATAATAATAATAACGCTTTTATCCAAAGCGACTTACAGTCATGCGTGCATACATTTTTTGTGTATGGGTGGTCCCGGGGATCGAACCCACTACCCTGGCGTTACAAGCGCCGTGCTCTACCAGCTGAGCTACAGAGGACCACATATGATATATGATATATGATTCACATATAGCTAGCTTATAATTATGAAGCTTAAGTTTTTGTTTTCGTGTATCTATCTTGTTTTGTCTGTATTGGGTCAAAGGTAGCAAGGGAATGTGCTTCTCAAATGTACATTTGAGTTTATTCTCCTCCCCACTCATCCTGACAAGAACATCCTCAACAGAACGCTACCGGAGCATGACAGGGTGGTGCACGGTCGTCTGCATGTTGAGAAACATCCTGTGTGTGTGTTAGCGCAGGTCCCGAGTTATTTCTGGCCAGGCAGAGGCTTGGCCAGCTGCCACCGCAGCCAACAGGTTCTTCAAACACACATATATCCCCAAATAGACTGTGTGAGTGTGTGGTGATGTGTTTTCCTCTGCTCTGTCAGTCTAACTGCTCTCATGTGGACTCTGTGGCGGTTTCACTGTCCTCCTAGCTAACTGCTCTCATGTGGACTCTGTGGCGGTTTCACTGTCCTCCTAGCTAACTGCTCTCATGTGGACTCTGTGGGGGTTTCACTGTCCTCCTAGCTAACTGCTCTCATGTGGACTCTGTGGGGGTTTCACTGTCCTCCTAGCTAACTGCTCTCATGTGGACTCTGTGGGTGTTTCACTGTCCTCCTAGCTAACTGCTCTCATGTGGACTCTGTGGCGGTTTCACTGTCCTCCTAGCTAACTGCTCTCATGTGGACTCTGTGGGGGTTTCACTGTCCTCCTAGCTAACTGCTCTCATGTGGACTCTGTGGGTGTTTCACTGTCCTCCTAGCTAACTGCTCTCATGTGGACTCTGTGGGGGTTTCACTGTCCTCCTAGCTAACTGCTCTCATGTGGACTCTGTGGGGGTTTCACTGTCCTCCTAGCTAACTGCTCTCATGTGGACTCTGTGGCGGTTTCACTGTCCTCCTAGCTAACTGCTCTCATGTGGACTCTGTGGGGGTTTCACTGTCCTCCTAGCTAACTGCTCTCATGTGGACTCTGTGGGTGTTTCACTGTCCTCCTAGCTAACTGCTCTCATGTGGACTCTGTGGGTGTTTCACTGTCCTCCTAGCTAACTGCTCTCATGTGGACTCTGTGGGGGTTTCACTGTCCTCCTAGCTAACTGCTCTCATGTGACTCTATGGGTGTTTCACTGTCCTCCTAGCTAACTGCTGTGTGTGTGTGAGTGTGGGTCAGGATACAGACTGTTTATCTAAGCACAGGAGAATGGAAAGAGGAAGTACTGATAGAATGATAGAGAAAGAGAGAGGAACAGAGAAAGAAACGAAAATAGGGAAGAAGAAAGGGAGGAAGAGAGGAGAGAATGGAGGGATGGAAGGTCAGATGCTGTAAAAAACCCACGAGTGACCTGTCACTTTCAGTATGTGTTTCCTGGGATAATACACGCCATTCCTTGTATCATCTGACGCCATCACAATAATCTCTCCACTATAAAGCATGCACTCATTTCTCCACAACTTTAAAAGCATTGGAATGGGCCTGGAGGAAGTTTCCCCACATACCAGTCGTTTCCTTTCAAATCAAATAAAGGGAAGTGAACAAGTGCACGTTTCGGGAGAAAGGAGAGATAATTGGGACGCGACCCAAGTTGCCTGCTCACCACCAGTCTGTGAAAAGCTAAGGATTAAGCAGGTGAGAGACATTAACACAACGTAAAGCACAACGCAGTGCTCCACTGACTGGCCTGTGTGTGCAGGGCCTGTTGGGTGGATGGATCTCCACACTCATCCTCATTAGCACTAATCATGTCTGTCTCAAATGATCCTGTCTCTCTACTCTCGCTCTCTCTCTCTTTCTCTCTACTCAATTCAATTCAATTAAAAGGGCTTTATTGGCTTGGGAAACATATGTTTACATTGCCAAAGCAAGTGAAATATAGATGATAAACAAAAGTGAAATAAACAATAAAAAATTAACAGTAAACATTACACTCACAACAGTTCCAAAGGAATAGAGACATTTCAAATGTCGTATTATGTATATATACAATGTTGTAACAATGTGCAAATAGTTAAAGTACAAATGGGAAAATAAATAAACATAAATATGGGTTGTATTTACAATGGTGTTTGTTCTTCACTGGTTGCCCTTTTCTTGTGGCAACAGGTCACAAATCTTGCAGCTGTGATGGCACACTGTGGTATTTCACCCAGTAGATATGGGAGTTTATCAAGATCGGATTTGTTTTCTAATTCTTTGTGGATCAGTGTAATCTGAAGGAAATATGTGTCTCTAATATGGTCATTCATTTGGCAGGAGGTTAGGAAGTGCAGCTAAGTTTCCACCTCATTTTGTGGGCAGTGTGCTCATAGCCTGTCTTCTCTTGAGAGCCAGGTCTGCCTACGGCGGCCTCTCTCAATAGCAAGGCTATGCTCACTGAGTCTGTACATAGTCAAAGCTTTCCTTAAGTTTGGGTCAGTCACAGTGGTCAGGTATTCTGCCACTGGGTACTCTGAGTTTAGGGCTTCTCTCTCTCTCTCTCTCTCTCTCTCTCTACTCTCTCTCTCTCTCTCTCTCTCTCTCTCTCTCTCTCTCTCTCTCTCTCTCTCTCTCTCTCTCTCTCTCTCTCTCTCTCTCTCTCTCTCTCTCTCTCTCTCTCTCTCTCTCTCTCTCTCTCTCTCTCTCTCTCTCTCTCTCTCTCTCTCTCTCTCAATTCAATTCAATTTCAATTTAAGGGCTTTAACATTGCCAAAGCAAGTGAAATAGATACTAAACAAAAGTGAAATAAACAATAAATATTAACAGTAAACATTACACTCAGAAGTTCCAAAAGAATAAAGACATTTCAAATGTCATATTATGTATATACAGTTGAAGTCTGAAGTTTACATACACCTTAGCCAAATAGATTTAAACTCAGTTTTTCACAATCCCTGACATTTAATCCTAGTAAAAATTCCCTGTCAGAATGGGGAATAATAGTAGAGAGAATGATTTATTTCAGCTTTTATTTATTTCATCACATTCCCAGTGGGTCAGAAGTTTACATACACTCAATTAGTATTTGGTAGCATTGCCTTTTTAAAAAATTACGTTGGTCAAACGTTTTGGGTATCCTTCCACAAGCATCCCACAATAAGTTGAGTGAATTTTGGCCTATTCCTCCTGACAGAGCTGGTGTAACAGAGTCAGGTTTGTAGGCCTCCTTGCTCGCACACGTTTTTTCAGTTCTGCCCACACATTTTCTAGAGATCAGGGCTTTGTGATGGCCACTCCAATACCTTGACTTTGTTGTCCTTAAGCCATTTTGCCACAACTTTGGAAGTATGCTTGGGGTCATTGTCCATTTGGAAGACCCATTTGCGACCAAGCTTTAACTTCCTGACTGATGTCTTGAGATGTTGCTTCAATATATCCACATAATTTTCCTTCCTCATGATGCAATCTATTTTGTGAAGTGCACCAGTCCCTCCTGCAGCAAAGCACCCCCACAGCATGATGCTGCCACCCCCGTGCTTCACGGTTGGGATGGTGTTCTTCGGCTTGCAAGTACTCCCTTTTTCCTCCAAACATAACGATGGTCATTATGTCCAAACAGTTCTATTTTTGTTTCATCAGACCAGAGGACATTTCACCAAAAAGTATGATCTTTGTCCCCATGTGCAGTTGCAAACCGTAGTCTGTCTTTTTTATGGCGGTTTTCGAGTAGTGGTTTCTTCCTTGCTGAGCGGCCTTTCAGGTTATGTCGATACAGGACTCGTTTTACTGTGGATATAGATACTTTTGTACCTGTTTCCTCCAGCATCTTCACAAGGTCCTTTGCTGTTGTTCTGGGATTGATTTGCACTTTACGCACCAAAGTACGTTCATCTCTAGGAGACAGAACGCTTCTCCTTCCTGAGCGGTATGACGGCTGCGTGGTCCCATGGTGTTTATTCTTGCGTACTATTGTTTGTACAGATGAACGTGGTACCTTCAGGCATTTGGAAATTGCTCCCAAGGATGAACCAGACTTGTGTTTTATTTCTGAGGTCTTGGCTGATTGCATTTGATTTTCCCATGATGTCAAGCAAAGAGGCACTGAGTTTGAAGGTAGGCCTTGAAATACATCCAAATGTACACCTCCAATTGACTCAAATGATGTCAATTAGCCTATCAGAAGCTTCTAAAGCCATGACATCATTTTCTGGAATTTTCCAAGCTGTTTAAAGGCACAGTCAACTTAGTGTATGTAAACTTCTGAGACACTGGAATTGTGATACAGTGAATTATAAGTGAAATAATCTGTCTGTAAACAATTGTTGGAAAAATGACTTGTGTCATGCACAGGACCAGCTTACTTAGGGGACTCTTCTCCAAGTTCATCTCTTTGTAGGTGATGGCTTTGTTATGGAAGGTTTGGGAATCGCTTCCTTTTAAGTGGTTATAAAATTTAACGGCTCTTTTCATGATTTTGATAATTAGTAGGTATCGGCCTAATTCTGCTCTGCATGCATTATTTTGTTGTACACGGAGGACATTTTTCCAGAATTCTGCATGCAGAGTCTCAATTTGGTGTTTGTCCCATTTTGTGAATTCTTGGTTGGTGAGCGGACCCCAGACCTCACAACCATAAAGGGCAATGGGTTCTGGAACTGATTCAAGTATTTTTAGCCAGATCCTAATTGGTATGTCAAATTCCTTTTGATGGCATAGAAGGCCCTTCTTGCCTTGTCTCTCAGATCGTTCACAGCTTTGTGGAAGTTACCTGTGGCACTGATGTTTAGGCCGAGGTATGTATAGTTTTTTGTGTGCTCTAGGGCAACGGTGTCTAGATGGAATTTGTATTTGTGGTCCTGGCAACTGGACCTTTTTTGGAACACCATTATTTTTGTCTTACTGAGATTTACTGTCAGGGCCCAGGTCTGACAGAATCTGTGCAGAAGATCGAGGTGCTGCTGTAGGCCCTCCTTGGTCTCTCTCTCTCTCTCTCTCTCTGGTGGCCATTAAAATCTTTACGTTTCATGTTCGGATCTCAACAACATCATTTATAGTAGGAACTATTCTACACTCTCCTCCTCTTTCTCTCTCTCTCCTTCACTGTTGGGGTGCGTTCGTAAATTGCCTCCAGTGTGTCAGAGTGTGACAGAATCTGTGCAGAAGATCTAGGTGCAGCTGTAGGCCCTCCAGAAGCACCAGATCATTAGCAAACAGTAGACATTTGACTTCAGATGCTAGTTGGGTGAGGCCGGGTGCTGCAGACTGTTCTAGTGCCCTCGCCAATTCGTTGATATATATGTTGAAGAGGGTGGGGCTTAAACTGCATCCCTGTCTCACCCCACGGCCCTAATTCACAACATCATCTCTCTCTTACTCTCTCTTCTCTCTCTCTCTCTTTTTTTCTCTCTCTACTAATTCACAATGTCATCTAAAATCTGAAATATGTGGGTAAAGGTTAGCCTAGTATGTGGGTACTCTGAGCTTTGCATTGTCCTTTATTCTTTGGTTTGAATCCTGCAACAGCTGATGGTTAGGTACACCACCTGGCCGTGTGGTGCCAGGATAACAACCTCTCCCTCAACGTGACCAAGACAAAGGAGATGATTGTGGACTACAGGAGAAAAAAAAAGAGGACTGAGCACGCCACCATTCTCATCGACGGGGCTGTAGTGGAACAGGTTGAGAGCTTCAAGTTCCTTGGTGTCCACATCACCAACGAACTATCATGGTCCAAACACACCAGGACAGTCGGGAAGAGGGCACGACAAAGCCTATTCCCCCTCAGGAGACTGAAAAAATTTGGCATGGGTCCTCAGATCCTCAAAAAATTCTACAGCTGCACCATCGAGAGCATCCTGACTGGTTGCATCACCGCCTGGTATGGCAACAGCTTGGCCTCCGACCGCAAGGCACTACAGAGGGTAGTGCGTACGGCCCAGTACATCCTGCCATCCAGGACCTCTATACCAGGCGGTGGCAGAGGAAGGCCCTCAAAATTGTCAAGGACTCCAGCCACCCTAGTCATAGACTGTTCTCTCTGCTACCGCATGGCAAGCGGTACCGGAGTGCCAAGTCTAGATCCAAAAGACTTCTCAACAGCTTCTACCCCCAAGCCATAAGACTCCTGAACAGCTAATCATGGCTACGCCGGACTATTTGCACTGCCCCCCACCCCATCTTTTTACGCTGCTGCTACTCTGTTAATTATTTATGCATAGTCACTTTAACTCTACCCACATGTACATATTACTTCAACTACCTCAAATAGCCGGTGCCCCCCGCACATTGACTCTGCACCAGTACACCCTGTATATATAGCCTCCCTACTGTTATTTTATTTGACTTCTGCTCTTTTTTTCTCAACACTTTTTTGTTGTTGTTTTATTTTACTTTTTTCGGAGGAGAGTGATTAAATCGCCACTACCATCGGTTATATTGGCCAACGTGCAATCACTGGAAAACAAACTCGATGATCTACAGACGACACTATCCTACCAACGGGACATAAACAACTGTAATATCTTACGTTTCACTGAGTCATGGCTGAACGACGACACAGATAATATAGAGCTGGCTGAGTTTCCCGTGCATCGGCAGGACAGAGCAGCTACGTCTGGTAAGATGAGGGGCGGGGGTGTGTGTCTATTTGTCAATAACAGCTGGTGCGCAATGTCTAATATTAAGGTAGTCTCGAGGTATTGCTCGCCTGATGTAGAATACCTCATGATAAGCTGTAGACCCACTATCTACCAAGAGAGTTCTCATCTATATTATTCGTAGCCGTCTATTTACCACCACAAACCGTTGCTGGCACTAAGACCGCACTCAACGAGCTGTATAAGGCCATAAGAAAACAAGGAAATGCTGATCCAGAAGCGGCACTCCTAGTGGCAGGGGACTTTAACGCAGGCCAACTTAAATCCGTTTTACCTAATTTCTACAAGCATGTCGTTTGTGCAACCAGAGAAAGAAAAAACTCTAGACCACCTTTACTCCACACACAGAGACGCATACAAAGCTCTCCCTCACCCTCCATTTGGCAAATCTGACCATAATTATATTCTTCTGATTCCTGCTTACAAGCAAATACTAAAGCAGGAAGTACCAGTGACTCTCTCAATACGGAAGTGGTCAGATGATGTGGATGCTACGCTACAGGACTGTTTTGCACAGACTGGAATATGTTCCGGGATTCATCCAATGGCATTGAGGAGTACACCACCTCAGTCACCGGCTCCAAAAGTGCATCGACGACGACGTCCCCACAGTGACCATACATACGTATCCCAACCAGAAACCATGGATTACAGGCAACATCCCCACCGAGCTAAAGGCTAGAGCTGCCGCTTTCAAGGAGCGGGACACTAATCCAAACGCTTATAAGAAATCCCACTATGCCCTCAGACGAACCATCAAACAGGCAAAGCGTCAATACAGGACTAAGATTGAATCATAGTACACCGGCTCCGATGCTCGTCGGATGTGGCAGGGCTTGCAATCTATTACGGACTACAAAGGGAAACCCAGCCGCGAGCTGCCCAGTGACGCAAGCCTACCAGACGAGCTAAATGCCTTTAATGCTCGCTTCGAGGCAAGCAACACTGAAGGATGCATGAGAGCACCAGCTGTTCCGGACGACTGTGTGACGCACAGATTACGCAATCTCAATCGCACTCCACACTACCCTTTCCCACCTGGACAAGAGGAACACCTATGTGAGAATGCTGTTCACTACTGACTACAGCTCAGCGTTCAACACCAAAGTGCCCACAAAGCTCACTAATCACTAAGCTAAGGACCCTGGGACTAAACAACTCCCTCTGCAACTGGATCCTGGACTTCCTGGTAAGGGTAGGCAACAACACATCTGCCATGCTGATCCTCAACACCGGAGCCCCTCAGGGCTTTATATATATATAGAGAGAGAGAGGACAGAGAGAGACAGAGAGAGAGAGAGAGAGAGAGAGAGAGAGAGAGAGATAGAGAGAGAGACTATTTCCACATCGTTACAACACTGTATATAGCCACAACATGACATTTGAAATGTCTGTATTCCTTTGGAACTTTTGTCATATTTACTGTTAATTTTTTATTGTTTATTTCACTTTTGTTTATTATCTATTTCACTTGCTTTGGCAATGTAAACATATGTTTCCCACGCCAATAAAGTCCTTTGAAATTGAGAGAGAGAGAGAGAGAGAGAGAGAGAGAGAGAGAGAGAGAGAGAGAGAGAGAGAGAGCGAGAGTGAGAGATGGAGAGATAGAGAAAGGGGAGGAGCGATAGAGAAAGGGGAGGAGAGAGAGCGAAAGGGGAGGAGAGATATAGAAAGGGGAGGAGAGATAGAGAAAGGGGAGGAGAGATAGAGAAAGGGGAGGAGACAGATAGAAAGGGGAGGAGAGATAGAGACAGGGGAGGAGACAGATAGAAAGGGGAGGAGAGATAGAGAAAGGGGAGGAGACAGATAGAAAGGGGAGGAGAGATAGAGAAAGGGGAGGAGAGATAGAGAAAGGGGAGGAGAGATAGAGAAAGGGGAGGAGAGATAGAGAAAGGGGAGGAGATAGATAGAAAGGGGAGGAGAGGTAGAGAAAGGTGAGGAGACAGATAAGAAGGGGAGGAGACAGATAGAAAGGGGAGGAGAGATAGAGAAAGGGGAGGAGAGATAGAGAAAGGGGAGGAGAGATAGAGAAAGGGGAGGAGATAGATAGAAAGGGGAGGAGAGGTAGAGAAAGGTGAGGAGACAGATAAGAAGGGGAGGAGACAGATAGAAAGGGGAGGAGAGATAGAGAAAGGGGAGGAGATAGTCATTTATGTGTTTATTTGAGGGGAACACCTAGCCACAGTGTGACCTTCAATGAAATGTAATCAGTCACAGCTCACTGCCTTGTCAAGTCTCGCTCTCTCTCTCTCCCTCCTCTCTCACTTCCTGAGGTTAAGCAGCTTGGTCACTGATCGATGTCAGTGTGTGGCAGATAATTAACAGTGTGATTAGTGTATAATTAGAAAGGTTTCTGCATTTAGAATATCTAACAGCTAGAGAGGAGGATACATTCTATCACTCTGATAACACACACTTTCACTTTCTCATCAACTCTTTCTCAGGTCGACATTCACCCACGTTCTCCCGCGTTCTCGCTCTCTCGCTCTCTCTCTCTCCCTCTCTCTCTCTCCCTCCCTCTCCCTCCCCTCTCTCTGTCAGTGAGTCAGAGTGATGGGACCAGGCAGCTGCTGCAGAGCAGACAGACAGGGGAAGAGAGCACACACACAAACATACATACAAACGTACACACACAAACACAAACATACACACACATTCACATACACACACACAGAGGAGAGAGAGATTTGTTGTGGGGAGAAACTAGAAAGGGACAGTTGAAGAGTTCAGTACTGAGAGATGAAGAAGAGGAAGAAGAAGACAGACCAGACAGAGAAAAAGGAACCAAAGTGAGTATAGGTCAAAGAGAAAACAGATTGAGAGAGTAGGAGGAGGGTTAGAAGTGTGAACCTCCAGTTACAATTTCAACACAATCAGTTATTTTCCACTACATTAAAAGACCAAAGAAGCAATTCAATTAACTGGCCGAGGGGGAGAGAGGGAGAAGGAGTGAGAGGGGGATGGAGCCGAGGGGGAAGGACATTTGGGAAATGGCGAGTTCAAGCAGTCATCAAAAAGAAAAGCTTCCTTTCTTTCTTGTTTCTTTTTCTGTTATTAAAAAGATGAAACAGGAAGAGATTGGATTCAAATCACATAACACTATTTATTTTCCTGCTGCTAGCTAGGACTGCTAGGGCTCTGACACTATGTCCTGCTGCTAGCTACGACTGCTAGGGCTCTGAAACTATGTCCTGCTAGCTAGGACTGCCAGGGCTCTGACACTATGTCCTGATGCTATCTAGGACTGCTAGGACTCTGACACTATGTCCTGCTGCTAGCTAGGACTGCTAGGGCTCTGACACTATGTCCTGATGCTATCTAGGACTGCCAGGGCTCTGACACTATGTACTGCTGCTAGCTAGGACTGCCAGGGCTCTGACACTATGTCCTGCTAGCTAGGACTGCTAGGGCTCTGACACTATATCCTGCTAGCTAGGACTGCTAGGGCTCTGACACTATGTCCTGCTGCTAGCTAGGACTGCCAGGGCTCTGACACTATGTCCTGCTAGCTAGGACTGCTAGGGCTCTGACACTATATCCTGCTAGCTAGGACTGCTAGGGCTCTGACACTATGTCCTGCTGCTAGCTAGGACTGCTAGGGCTCTGACACTATGTCCTGCTAGCTAGGACTGCTAGGACTCTGACACTATGTCCTGCTAGCTAGGACTGCTAGGACTCTGACACTATGTCCTGCTGCTAGCTAGGACTGCTAGGGCTCTGACACTATGTCCTGCTGCTAGCTAGGACTGCTAGGACTCTGACACTATGTCCTGCTAGCTAGGACTGCTAGGGCTATGACACTATGTCCTGCTAGCTAGGACTGCTAGGGCTCTGACACTATGTCCTGCTGCTAGCTAGGACTGCTAGGGCTCTGACACTATGTAGTAGATGTACCAGATGTAACTATTCAGTGTCCCTCAGGCTATGGCAGGCCCACGAGTATTTTTAGTTTTTCCTCTGGAGAGAGAGTTAAGGAGAGAAAGAGAGGAAGAGTGAGATAGAGAGAGAGGGAGGGAGGGAGGGAGGGAGGGAGAGAAAGAGAGAGGGAGAGAATGTGGGAATGATGTGTATCGGACCAACTTCCTAAATGACATCATCATCTGTGTCGCCATGGAGACAGCCAACAAACTGCCAGACGCCATCTGGTCCCCTGTCTAGCTCTAGATACGTGTTGTCCAGCTATAGAGTAGGACTGAGGCAGCCCTGTCTAGCTCTAGATACATGTTGTCCAGCTATAGAGTAGGACTGAGGCAGCCCTGTCTAGCTCTAGATACATGTTGTCCATCTATAGAGTAGGACTGAGGCAGCCCTGTCTAGCTCTAGATACATGTTGTCCAGCTATAGAGTAGGACTGAGGCAGCCCTGTCTAGCTCTAGATACGTGTTGTCCAGCTATAGAGTAGGACTGAGGCAGCCCTGTCTAGCTCTAGATACATGTTGTCCAGCTATAGAGTAGGACTGAGGCAGCCCTGTCTAGCTCTAGATACATGTTGTCCAGCTATAGAGTAGGACTGAGGCAGCCCTGTCTAGCTCTAGATACATGTTGTCCGGCTATAGAGTAGGACTGAGGCAGCCCTGTCTAGCTCTAGATACATGTTGTCCATCTATAGAGTAGGACTGAGGCAGCCCTGTCTAGCTCTAGATACATGTTGTCCAGCTATAGAGTAGGACTGAGGCAGCCCTGTCTAGCTCTAGATACATGTTGTCCATCTATAGAGTAGGACTGAGGCAGCCCTGTCTAGCTCTAGATACATGTTGTCCAGCTATAGAGTAGGACTGAGGCAGCCCTGTCTAGCTCTAGATACATGTTGTCCAGCTATAGAGTAGGACTGAGGCAGCCCTGTCTAGCTCTAGATACATGTTGTCCAGCTATAGAGTAGGACTGAGGCAGCCCTGTCTAGCTCTAGATACATGTTGTCCAGCTATAGAGTAGGACTGAGGCAGCCCTGTCTAGCTCTAGATACATGTTGTCCAGCTATAGAGTAGTACTGAGGCAGCCCTGTCTAGCTCTAGATACATGTTGTCCAGCTATAGAGTAGGACTGAGGCAGCCCTGTCTAGCTCTAGATACATGTTGTCCAGCTATAGAGTAGGACTGAGGCAGCCCTGTCTAGCTCTAGATACATGTTGTCCAGCTATAGAGTAGGACTGAGGCAGCCCTGTCTAGCTCTAGATACATGTTGTCCAGCTATAGAGTAGGACTGAGGCAGCCCTGTCTAGCTCTAGATACATGTTGTCCAGCTATAGAGTAGGACTGAGGCAGCCCTGTCTAGCTCTAGATACATGTTGTCCATCTATAGAGTAGGACTGAGGCAGCCCTGTCTAGCTCTAGATACATGTTGTCCAGCTATAGAGTAGGACTGAGGCAGCCCTGTCTAGCTCTAGATACATGTTGTCCAGCTATAGAGTAGGACTGAGGCAGCCCTGTCTAGCTCTAGATACATGTTGTCCAGCTATAGAGTAGGACTGAGGCAGCCCTGTCTAGCTCTAGATACATGTTGTCCAGCTATAGAGTAGGACTGAGGCAGCCCTGTCTAGCTCTAGATACATGTTGTCCATCTATAGAGTAGGACTGAGGCAGCCCTGTCTAGCTCTAGATACATGTTGTCCAGCTATAGAGTAGGACTGAGGCAGCCCTGTCTAGCTCTAGATACATGTTGTCCAGCTATAGAGTAGGACTGAGGCAGCCCTGTCTAGCTCTAGATACATGTTGTCCAGCTATAGAGTAGGACTGAGGCAGCCCTGTCTAGCTCTAGATACATGTTGTCCAGCTATAGAGTAGGACTGAGGCAGCCCTGTCTAGCTCTAGATACATGTTGTCCAGCTATAGAGTAGGACTGAGGCAGCCCTGTCTAGCTCTAGATACATGTTGTCCATCTATAGAGTAGGACTGAGGCAGCCCTGTCTAGCTCTAGATACATGTTGTCCAGCTATAGAGTAGGACTGAGGCAGCCCTGTCTAGCTCTAGATACATGTTGTCCAGCTATAGAGTAGGACTGAGGCAGCCCTGTCTAGCTCTAGATACATGTTATCCAGCTATAGAGTAGGATTGAGGCAGCCCTGTCTAGCTCTAGATACATGTTGTCCAGCTATAGAGTAGGACTGAGGCAGCCCTGTCTAGCTCTAGATACATGTTGTCCAGCTATAGAGTAGGACTGAGGCAGCCCTGTCTAGCTCTAGATACATGTTGTCCATCTATAGAGTAGGACTGAGGCAGCCCTGTCTAGCTCTAGATACATGTTGTCCAGCTATAGAGTAGGACTGAGGCAGCCCTGTCTAGCTCTAGATACATGTTGTCCAGCTATAGAGTAGGACTGAGGCAGCCCTGTCTAGCTCTAGATACATGTTGTCCAGCTATAGAGTAGGACTGAGGCAGCCCTGTCTAGCTCTAGATACATGTTGTCCAGCTATAGAGTAGGACTGAGGCAGCCCTGTCTAGCTCTAGATACATGTTGTCCAGCTATAGAGTAGGACTGAGGCAGCCCTGTCTAGCTCTAGATACATGTTGTCCAGCTATAGAGTAGGACTGAGGCAGCCCTGTCTAGCTCTAGATACATGTTGTCCAGCTATAGAGTAGGACTGAGGCAGCCCTGTCTAGCTCTAGATACATGTTGTCCAGCTATAGAGTAGGACTGAGGCAGCCCTGTCTAGCTCTAGATACATGTTGTCCAGCTATAGAGTAGGACTGAGGCAGCCCTGTCTAGCTCTAGATACATGTTGTCCAGCTATAGAGTAGGACTGAGGCAGCCCTGTCTAGCTCTAGATACATGTTGTCCATCTATAGAGTAGGACTGAGGCAGCCCTGTCTAGCTCTAGATACATGTTGTCCAGCTATAGAGTAGGACTGAGGCAGCCCTGTCTAGCTCTAGATACATGTTGTCCAGCTATAGAGTAGAACTGAGAAAGTGTGTGTGTGTGTTTGTCACGCCACAGCAAGTAACTCATTTACACAAGAGAGCTGAGATCAGATCTGGGAGAAAGAGAGGGAGGGAGAGAGAGAGAGAGAGGGAGAGAGAGAGAGGGAGAGAGGAGGGGGAGAGAGAGAGAGAGAGCAAGAGAGAGAGAGAGAGAGAGAGTGGAGGGGGAGAGAGAGAGAGAGAGCAAGAGAGAGAGAGAAAGGGAGAGTGTAGGGGGAGAGAGAGAGAGAGCAAGAGAGAGAGAGAGGGAGAGTGTAGGGGGAGACAGAGAGAGAGAGGTGTGAGCTGGCAGGAATGTGTTAAGACAAGTGAGGTGTGAAGAAAAGTGTAAATTGTTCTTTTCTGGGAGAAATCACACACGGTGTCAACACACACCCCCACACACACCCATGCACACACCCATGCACACACACACCCACGCGCACACACACACACACGACAAAAAAATAATAATCATAAAACAGCTTCACTGGAGAAAATGAGCCACATTCAGTACTATTGAAACGGCAAGATCAACCGTGTGTCTGACCTTAACGGTTTAGTTAATAATAATAACAATAATAATAATGATAACAATACTACTACTAATAATAATAATATAATCAGCCAGGTGCACAAGTGAAAGAATTTGCTGTATTTCATCTTTCCCCAGATATGGAAAGGCATTGAGCAAGTCCTTGGTTTGGACATCGGTGACTAACCAAAACCTAACTGAAGTCACGTGCACCTTTATCAGTTTCTGTCTGGTTTCTATCGCCCATTCATCCACTGATGACAGAAAAGCGTATTTAAATGTATTTATTATGTTCGTTTTTGCTTAGTAGCCAGAGCGGTCCTGATTAGCGAGTGGTCATGTGCTGAACGCATGGACAGCGAGGATAGCGAGTGGTCATGTGCTGAACGCATTGGACAGCGAGGATATTCTGGGAAAAAGTGACATTTGGAAATAGAGCTGCACCTCTTGCATTTTGAGAGTTCATTGACAAAGGTAAGTGTCATAGAAACTGTAGAATATGTTCTTTCAGATACTATATAGAAATCAAACTGTTCTACCTGCATGTGACTCTGAGGGAGGATTTGATAAAGTGATGCGCCTCTTCAAGATCCCTTCATTACATTTCCATTTTACTCCTTTAGCAGACGCTCTTAGTGAGGGCATACATTTCTTTTTTCCTCTCTCTCTTTCATTCTTCATGTACAATCTGACAACTGATAGGCTTAGTATTGTCACCCAGATTACTGTCAATGTAATCATGTCTATAGGCCAACTCTTATTACGTGTGAAATTAGTTTGATGGTTTTGATGGGCCGCTCATCAACTTGGAAATGCTTTGCATTATTCTAAAGACCTACAGCCACACGGAGCATGTTTTCATTTCCCTTTACAGTACATTTGATTACTAATAGAGTCACGGTAAATCAAACAGTCCTGTAACAGCTTCATCCCTTACAGTACATTACTAATAGAGTCACAGTAAATCAAACAGTCCTGTAACAGCTTCATCCCTTACAGTACATTACTAATAGAGTCACAGTAAATCAAACAGTCCTGTAACAGCTTCATCCCTTACAGTACATTACTAATAGAGTCACAGTAAATCAAACAGTCCTGTACCAGCTTCATCCCTTACAGTACATTACTAATAGAGTCACAGTAAATCAAACAGTCCTGTAACAGCTTCATCCCTTACAGTACATTACTAATAGAGTCACAGTAAATCAAACAGTCCTGTAACAGCTTCATCCCTTACAGTACATTACTAATAGAGTCACAGTAAATCAAACAGTCCTGTAACAGCTTCATCCCTTACAGTACATTACTAATAGAGTCACAGTAAATCAAACAGTCCTGTACCAGCTTCATCCCTTACAGTACATTACTAATAGAGTCACAGTAAATCAAACAGTCCTGTAACAGCTTCATCCCTTACAGTACATTACTAATAGAGTCACAGTAAATCAAACAGTCCTGTAACAGCTTCATCCCTTACAGTACATTACTAATAGAGTCACAGTAAATCAAACAGTCCTGTAACAGCTTCATCCCTTACAGTACATTACTAATAGAGTCACAGTAAATCAAACAGTCCTGTAACAGCTTCGTCCCTTACAGTACATTACTAATAGAGTCACAGTAAATCAAACAGTCCTGTAACAGCTTCGTCCCTTACAGTACATTACTAATAGAGTCACAGTAAATCAAACAGTCCTGTACCAGCTTCATCCCTTACAGTACATTACTAATAGAGTCACAGTAAATCAAACAGTCCTGTAACAGCTTCATCCCTTACAGTACATTACTAATAGAGTCACAGTAAATCAAACAGTCCTGTAACAGCTTCATCCCTTACAGTACATTACTAATAGAGTCACAGTAAATCAAACAGTCCTGTAACAGCTTCATCCCTTACAGTACATTACTAATAGAGTCACAGTAAATCAAACAGTCCTGTACCAGCTTCATCCCTTACAGTACATTACTAATAGAGTCACAGTAAATCAAACAGTCCTGTAACAGCTTCATCCCTTACAATACATTACTAATAGAGTCACAGTAAATCAAACAGTCCTGTAACAGCTTCATCCCTTACAGTACATTACTAATAGAGTCACAGTAAATCAAACAGTCCTGTAACAGCTTCATCCCTTACAGTACATTACTAATATAGTCACAGTAAATCAAACAGTCCTGTAACAGCTTCATCCCTTACAGTACATTACTAATAGAGTCACAGTAAATCAAACAGTCCTGTACCAGCTTCATCCCTTACAGTACATTACTAATAGAGTCACAGTAAATCAAACAGTCCTGTACCAGCTTCATCCCTTACAGTACATTACTAATAGAGTCACAGTAAATCAAACAGTCCTGTAACAGCTTCATTATCTTACAGTACATTACTAATAGAGTCACAGTAAATCAAACAGTCCTGTAACAGCTTCATCCCTTACAGTACATTACTAATAGAGTCACAGTAAATCAAACAGTCCTGTAACAGCTTCATCCCTTACAGTACATTACTAATAGAGTCACAGTAAATCAAACAGTCCTGTAACAGCTTCATCCCTTACAGTACATTACTAATAGAGTCACAGTAAATCAAAAAGTCCTGTAACAGCTTCATCCCTTACAGTACATTACTAATAGAGTCACAGTAAATCAAACAGTCCTGTAACAGCTTCATCCCTTACAGTACATTACTAATAGAGTCACAGTAAATCAAACAGTCCTGTACCAGCTTCATCCCTTACAGTACATTACTAATAGAGTCACAGTAAATCAAACAGTCCTGTAACAGCTTCATCCCTTACAGTACATTACTAATAGAGTCACAGTAAATCAAACAGTCCTGTAACAGCTTCATCCCTTACAGTACATTACTAATAGAGTCACAGTAAATCAAACAGTCCTGTAACAGCTTCATCCCTTACAGTACATTACTAATAGAGTCACAGTAAATCAAACAGTCCTGTACCAGCTTCATCCCTTACAGTACATTACTAATAGAGTCACAGTAAATCAAACAGTCCTGTAACAGCTTCATCCCTTACAGTACATTACTAATAGAGTCACAGTAAATCAAACAGTCCTGTAACAGCTTCATCCCTTACAGTACATTACTAATAGAGTCACAGTAAATCAAACAGTCCTGTAACATCTTCATCCCTTACAGTACATTACTAATAGAGTCACAGTAAATCAAACAGTCCTGTACCAGCTTCATCCCTTACAGTACATTACTAATAGAGTCACAGTAAATCAAACAGTCCTGTAACAGCTTCATCCCTTACAGTACATTACTAATAGAGTCACAGTAAATCAAACAGTCCTGTAACAGCTTCATCCTTACAGTACATTACTAATAGAGTCACAGTAAATCAAACAGTCCTGTAACAGCTTCATCCCTTACAGTACATTACTAATATAGTCACAGTAAATCAAACAGTCCTGTAACAGCTTCATCCCTTACAGTACATTACTAATAGAGTCACAGTAAATCAAACAGTCCTGTACCAGCTTCATCCCTTACAGTACATTACTAATAGAGTCACAGTAAATCAAACAGTCCTGTACCAGCTTCATCCCTTACAGTACATTACTAATAGAGTCACAGTAAATCAAACAGTCCTGTAACAGCTTCATTATCTTACAGTACATTACTAATAGAGTCACAGTAAATCAAACAGTCCTGTAACAGCTTCATCCCTTACAGTACATTACTAATAGAGTCACAGTAAATCAAACAGTCCTGTAACAGCTTCATCCCTTACAGTACATTACTAATAGAGTCACAGTAAATCAAACAGTCCTGTAACAGCTTCATCCCTTACAGTACATTACTAATAGAGTCACAGTAAATCAAACAGTCCTGTAACAGCTTCATCCCTTACAGTACATTACTAATAGAGTCACAGTAAATCAAACAGTCCTGTACCAGCTTCATCCCTTACAGTACATTACTAATAGAGTCACAGTAAATCAAACAGTCCTGTAACAGCTTCATCCCTTACAGTACATTACTAATAGAGTCACAGTAAATCAAACAGTCCTGT
>NW_028163761.1:85000-93607 GCF_964263955.1 Coregonus lavaretus | reverse complement strand
CCTCTTACCACTACACTATATCTGACTGGGTTAATAACTCCTCTTACCACTACACTATATCTGACTGGGTTAATAACTCCTCTTACCACTACACTATATCTGACTGGGTTAATAACTCCTCTTACCACTACACTATATCTGACTGGGTTAATAACTCCTCTTACCACTACACTATATCTGACTGGGTTAATAACTCCTCTTACCACTACACTATATCTGACTGGGTTAATAACTCCTCTTACCACTACACTATATCTGACTGGGTTAATAACTCCTCTTACCACTACACTATATCTGACTGGGTTAATAACTCCTCTTACCACTACACTATATCTGACTGGGTTAATAACTCCTCTTACCACTACACTATATCTGACTGGGTTAATAACTCCTCTTACCACTACACTATATCTGACTGGGTTAATAACTCCTCTTACCACTACACTATATCTGACTGGGTTAATAACTCCTCTTACCACTACACTATATCTGACTGGGTTAATAACTCCTCTTACCACTACACTATATCTGACTGGGTTAATAACTCCTCTTACCACTACACTATATCTGACTGGGTTAATAACTCCTCTTACCACTACACTATATCTGACTGGGTTAATAACTCCTCTTACCACTACACTATATCTGACTGGGTTAATAACTCCTCTTACCACTACACTATATCTGACTGGGTTAATAACTCCTCTTACCACTACACTATATCTGACTGGGTTAATAACTCCTCTTACCACTACACTATATCTGACTGGGTTAATAACTCCTCTTACCACTACACTATATCTGACTGGGTTAATAACTCCTCTTACCACTACACTATATCTGACTGGGTTAATAACTCCTCTTACCACTACACTATATCTGACTGGGTTAATAACTCCTCTTACCACTACACTATATCTGACTGGGTTAATAACTCCTCTTACCACTACACTATATCTGACTGGGTTAATAACTCCTCTTACCACTACACTATATCTGACTGGGTTAATAACTCCTCTTACCACTACACTATATCTGACTGGGTTAATAACTCCTCTTACCACTACACTATATCTGACTGGGTTAATAACTCCTCTTACCACTACACTATATCTGACTGGGTTAATAACTCCTCTTACCACACTACTATATCTGACTGGGTTAATAACTCCTCTTACCACTACACTATATCTGACTGGGTTAATAACTCCTCTTACCACTACACTATATCTGACTGGGTTAATAACTCCTCTTACCACTACACTATATCTGACTGGGTTAATAACTCCTCTTACCACTACACTATATCTGACTGGGTTAATAACTCCTCTTACCACTACACTATATCTGACTGGGTTAATAACTCCTCTTACCACTACACTATATCTGACTGGGTTAATAACTCCTCTTACCACTACACTATATCTGACTGGGTTAATAACTCCTCTTACCACTACACTATATCTGACTGGGTTAATAACTCCTCTTACCACTACACTATATCTGACTGGGTTAATAACTCCTCTTACCACTACACTATATCTGACTGGGTTAATAACTCCTCTTACCACTACACTATATCTGACTGGGTTAATAACTCCTCTTACCACTACACTATATCTGACTGGGTTAATAACTCCTCTTACCACTACACTATATCTGACTGGTTAATAACTCCTCTTACCACTACACTATATCTGACTGGGTTAATAACTCCTCTTACCACTACACTATATCTGACTGGTTAATAACTCCTCTTACCACTACACTATATCTGACTGGGTTAATAACTCCTCTTACCACTACACTATATCTGACTGGTTTAATAACTCCTCTTACCACTACACTATATCTGACTGGTTAATAACTCCTCTTACCACTACACTATATCTGACTGGTTAATAACTCCTCTTACCATTACACTATATCTGACTGGGTTAATAACTCCTCTTACCACTACACTATATCTGACTGGTTAATAACTCCTCTTACCATTACACTATATCTGACTGGTTAATAACTCCTCTTACCACTACACTATATCTGACTGGGTTAATAACTCCTCTTACCACTACACTATATCTGACTGGGTTAATAACTCCCCTTACCACTACACTATATCTGACTGGGTTAATAACTCCTCTTACCACTACACTATATCTGACTGGGTTAATAACTCCTCTTACCACTACACTATATCTGACTGATTAATAACTCCTCTTACCACTATATCTGACTGGTTAATAACTCCTCTCACCACTACACTATATCTGACTGATTAATAACTCCTCTTACCACTATATCTGACTGGTTAATAACTCCTCTTACCACTACACTATATCTGACTGGTTAATAACTTTATTTGGACTCAGTGACTCGGACTGGAGCACTGGGACTCGGACTTCAGCCATAGGGACTCGTGACTCGACAATTGGTGACTCGGACTTGGACTGGAGCACAGAGGACCATTGCGGTGACCATATTACCGCCACACCACCCGTCATGAGTCGTGACCGCAGTCAAAATTCCACATGACCGTTGAGTCACGGTAATCTCCTTTTATGCACTCTGGACATGCGTTGGTAGCACCCAACTCGCTAACGCTCATCAGGTCGCTAATGGCCTGCTACTCAGGGCTCTACTGTCCCTCTAACCATCAGGTCCTAATGGCCTGGTACTCAGGGCTCTACTGTCCCTCTAACCATCAGGTCCTAATGGCCTGGTACTCAGGGCTCTACTGTCCCTCTAACCATCAGGTCCTAATGGCCTGGTACTCAGGGCTCTACTGTCCCTCTAACCATCAGGTCCTAATGGCCTGCTACTCAGGGCTCTACTGTCCCTCTAACCATCAGGTCCTAATGGCCTGGTACTCAGGGCTCTACTGTCCCTCTAACCATCAGGTCCTAATGGCCTGGTACTCAGGGCTCTACTGTCCCTCTAACCATCAGGTCCTAATGGCCTGCTACTCAGGGCTCTACTGTCCCTCTAACCATCAGGTCCTAATGGCCTGGTACTCAGGGCTCTACTGTCCCTCTAACCATCAGGTCCTAATGGCCTGGTACTCAGGGCTCTATTGTCCCTCTAACCATCAGGTCCTAATGGCCTGCTACTCAGGGCTCTATTGTCCCTCTGACCATCAGGTCCTAATGGCCTGGTACTCAGGGCTCTACTGTCCCTCTAACCATCAGGTCCTAATGGCCTGGTACTCAGGGCTCTACTGTCCCTCTAACCATCAGGTCCTAATGGCCTGGTACTCAGGGCTCTACTGTCCCTCTAACCATCAGGTCCTAATGGCCTGGTACTCAGGGCTCTACTGTCCCTCTAACCATCAGGTCCTAATGGCCTGGTACTCAGGGCTCTACTGTCCCTCTAACCACTCTGACGTCAATGCAAATGCAATCGAAAATCACACGAAACACTAATCATCAAAACATAATGCTTTTTAAAACTCACCATTAGGCAAAACATTTTTTACATCAATTTGGAGAAAGAAGTTCAACAACAGGTTGAAACTGAGTGGGAAACATGGTCGTTGTGGATGTTGTGTCAAAGCCAAAACAACGAAATGAACGCTTTCTAAGGTGACGATTTATTCAAAACATTTAATACGTTGCATGTAGAACACTCTTACACATATTAGAGCCGATGCATATGCATTTTCCTATATATTTTTGTTGTTTTGGGGGGTAGATCAACTTTAATATTGCAGATAGTTTGTAGCTTCCATCAATGTAATTGTCTGCATAATTTCCAATCCCACATATATTTTTGGGTAAATATATATATACAGTACCAGTCAAACGTTTGGGCACACCTACTCATTCAAGGGTTTTCTTTATTTTTACTATTTTCTACATTGTAGAATAATAGTGAAGACATCAAAGCTATGAAATAACACATATGGAATCATTTAGTAACCAAAAAAGTGTTAAACAAATCAAAATATATTTTATATTTGAGATTCTTCAAAGTAGCCACCCTTTGCATTGATGACAGCTTTGCACACTCTTGGCATTCTCTCAACCAGCTTCATGAGGTAGTCACCTGGAATGCATTTGTAATGCATTCAGGCGCAGGAGAGTAATATGCATCCAAAAAGTTTATTCCGTCGATAAACAGTGAAAGCACAATTGAGACAACAAAACTCAGGCACAGGGGAAATATCTACCCTGGCAACAATAAGGTAAGGGCAGCTCAACCGAGCCACACACAGCTCACTACAAACAATCACCCACACAGACAAGGAAGCAGAGGGAACACTTATACAATGACTAATTGGGGATAAGGACCAGGTGTGTGTGATTAATTAGACAAGACTAGTGGAGTGATGATAAATGGATCGGCAGCAGCTAGTAAGCCGGTGACGACGAACGCCGAAACCTGCCCGAACAATGAGGGGAGGCAGCCTCGGCGGAAGTCGTGACAGCATTTCAATTAACAGGTGTGCCTTCTTAAAAGTTATTTTGTGGAATTTATTTCCTTCTTCATGCCTTTGAGCCAATCAGTTGTGTTGTGACAAGGTAGGGAGGGTATACAGAAGATAGCCCTATTTGGTAAAAGAGTAAGTCCATATTATGGCAAGAACAGCTCAAATAAGCAAAGAGAAACTCAGTCCATCATTACTTTAAGACATGAAGGTCAGTCAATACGGAACATTTCAAGAACTTTTAAAGTTCCTTCAAGTGCAGTCGCAAAAACCATCAAGCGCTATGGTGAAACTGGCTCTCATGAGGACCGCCACAGGAATGGAAGACCCAGAGTTACCTCTGCTGCAGACGATAAGTTCATTAGAGTTAACAGCCTCAGAAATTGCAGCCCAAATAAATGCTTCACAGTGTTCAAGTAACAGACACATCTCAACATCAACTGTTCAGAGGGGACTGTGTGAATCAGGCCTTCGTGGTCGAATTGCTGCAAAGAAACCACTACTAAAGGACACCAATAAGAAGAAGAGACCTGCTTGGGCCAAGAAACACGAGCAATGGACATTAGACCGGTGGAAATGTGTCCTTTGGTCTGGAATACAAATTTGAGATTTTTGGTTCAAACGGCCATGTCTTTGTGAGACACGGTGTGGGTGAACGGATAATCTCTGCATGTGTAGTTCCCACCATAAAGCATGGAGGAGGTGGTGATATGGTGTGGGGGTGCTTTGCTGGTGACACTGTCTGTGATTTATTTAGAATTCAAGGCACGCTTAACCAGCATGGCTACCACAGCATTCTCCAGCGATACGCCATCACATCTGGTTTGGGCTTAGTGTGACTATCATTTGTTTTTCAACAGGACAATGACCCAACACACCTCCAGGCTGTGTAAGGGCTATTTTACCAAGAAGGAGGGTAATGGAGTGCTGCATCAGATGACCTGGCCTCCACAATCCCCCGACCTCAACCCAACTGAGATGGTTTGGGATGAGTCGGACGGCAGAGTGAAGGAAAAGCAGCCAACAAGTGCTCAGCATATGTGGGAACTCCTTCAAGACTGTTGGAAAAGCATTCCAGGTGAAGCTGGTTCAGAGAATGCCAAGAGTGTGCAAAGCTGTCATCAAGGCAAAGGGTGGCTATTTTAAGAATCACAAATATAAAATATATTTTGATTTGTTTAACACTTTTTTGGTTACTACATGATTCCATATGTGTTATTTCATAGTTTTGATGTCTTCACTATTATTCTACAATGTAGAAAATAGTAAAAATAAAGAAAAACCCTTGAATGAGTAGGTGTGTCAAAACTTTTGACTGGTATTATTTTTTATTTATCACAATTTTCTTTAACCAATTATGTTCTTTAATGCAGGGCCGACAGACAAGTTCCTTACTTTCTCCTCCTTCCACTTTCCTCTTGCATTTTCGCGGTAATGCTGCAATTATTTGGTTGTAATTTTGGGTAGAGCAGACATATCCATATGTTTTTGTTCGCTGCATGTATGACATTACTCCACCAGTCCTATTTATGATATCATTTACAAAGATTATACCTTTTATTAAAATGTTATGGAAAAATTATGTTTTTTTAATCAATTAGTATATTTCAGTTTAACCACAATATTTGTTGTATTATTTGTTCTGTCTTTTCTGGTGGATTAAACTGAAATTGCAACCAACTTTATATGGCTTGTTTTAAAAATAGTAATAATTTTCAAATAATAATGGCCCGTTGTTTTAATCATTTTGACAATAACTAGACAATCATTATTCAAATGACAAAAATGTGACTTTATTTCAGTAAAAATGACTAAGACTACACTAAACTATTTTTTTTTTTAAAGAGTGCCAAAATGAAAACTGGTTTGAACGTAGAGCGGTTGACTCTCAAGAAGCTTTCACTCTATTCCCTATGTAGTGCACAACTTTTATCCAGGCTCTGGACAACATAGGGAATATGGTCCCGTTAGGGACACAGCCTCAGTCTGTCTCTCGTTGAGGCTTTTTTTTTTAGATGAACAAGACACGTCAGTTTCTCTCTCGTACGTACGGAGGTGTCAGACCCTCCAGCATCACAGCCAGATTCTGTGAAGACGCTGTGGAGACGCCTGATCGTTATGGCTTGTTAAGGCCTTGTAGAACTACATCAAGCATCATTCTCACAAGGTAGGGGGAGGGGGAGTGATACCTTGAGAGAATCTCACGTCGTGAGAGCTTGAGATAGTGTAGTTAAACAAAACATCAAGCTACAAACTGAATGGCAGCAGTGGTTTGTCTATGATTTCATGCTAAGCAAAGCTTAGGTAAAATAGCTATTCCCATGACTACCCTCTCTCTTTATAATGCATTATAAAGCACATTTGTAACACTTTGTGAGCTATATGCAATGCTTTCCAATGCAGTTCCAGTACCTCTCCTGTCCAGCTGTATCCCAGAGCTGGAGGTGAACTTTAAAGGTTTTCCCTGTGGTTCCATTGGGGCCCGACGCTGTGTACACCTGAAACACACCCGAAAACACATGGACACGTACAGGGTGAGAAACGCATACACTCACCTGGCAGAGGCACCGCTACTATCTGATACACTCACCTGGCAGAGGCACCGCTACTATCTGATACACTCACCTGGCAGAGGCACCGCTACTATCTGATACACTCACCTGGCAGAGGCACCGCTACTATCTGATACACTCACCTGGCAGAGGCACCGCTACTATCTGATACACTCACCTGGCAGAGGCACCGCTACTATCTGATACACTCACCTGGCAGAGGCACCGCTACTATCTGATACACTCACCTGGCAGAGGCACCACTACTATCTGATACACTCACCTGGCAGAGGCACCGCTACTATCTGATACACTCACCTGGCAGAGGCACCGCTACTATCTGATACACTCACCTGGCAGAGGCACCGCTACTATCTGATACACTCACCTGGCAGAGGCACCGCTACATTTACATTTACATTTACGTCATTTAGCAGACGCTCTTATCAGCTACTGTCTGACAGATGTTATTTCTCTCAGGGGAAACCATGTCGCTGTCGAGTGCATGTCAGAGATTTGAAATGTAAAAGAAAATTCCCATTCTGTTTTTCTGCATCACGTTAGCTAAATGTACAGATCTATGTTAGCTAAGTCACTAAATCTACAGATTTATAGTACATTAGCTAAGTCACTAAATCTACAGATCTACGTTAGCTAAGTCACTAAATCTACAGATGTATAGTACATTAGCTAAGTCACTAAATCTACAGATCTACGTTAGCTAAGTTACTAAATCTACAGATATGTTAGCTAAGTGACTAAATCTACAGATCTATGTTAGCTAAGTGACTAAATCTACAGATCTATGTTAGCTAAGTGACTAAATCTACAGATCTATGTTAGCTAAGTCACTAAATCTACAAATCTATGTTAGCTAAGTCACTAAATCTACAGATCTATGTTAGCTAAGTCACTAAATCTACAGATCTAGGTTAGCTAAGTCACTAAATCTACAGATCTACGTTAGCTAAACCACTAAATCTACAGATCTACGTTAGCTAAGTCACTAAATCTACAGATCTATGTTAGCTAAGTCACTAAATCTACAGATCTATGTTAGCTAAATCACTAAATCTACAGATCTATGTTAGCTAAATCACAAAATCTACAGATCTATGTTAGCTAAATCACTAAATCTACAGATCTATGTTAGCTAAGTCACTAAATCTACAGATCTATGTTAGCTAAATCACTAAATCTACAGATCTACGTTAGCTAAACCACTAAATCTACAGATCTATGTTAGCTAAGTCACTAAATCTACAGATCTGTGTTAGCTAAGTCACTAAATCTACAGATCTATGTTAGCTAAGTCACTAAATCTACAGATCTATGTTAGCTAAGTGACTAAATCTACAGATCTATGTTAGCTAAGTGACTAAATCTACAGATCTATGTTAGCTAAGTCACTAAATCTACAGATCTATGTTAGCTAAGTCACTAAATCTACAGATCTACGTTAGCTAAACCACTAAATCTACAGATCTATGTTAGCTAAGTCACTAAATCTACAGATCTATGTTAGCTAAGTCACTAAATCTACAGATCTATGTTAGCTAAGTCACTAAATCTACAGATCTATGTTAGCTAAGTCACTAAATCTACAGATCTATGTTAGCTAAATCACTA